>NW_028141160.1:4817451-4871917 GCF_030444845.1 Prenolepis imparis
AAGCAGTGGTATCAACGCAGAGTACTACTCCTCAATTCTATGCCCGGGGGCGCCACAATCTTCAAGTCAAAACGCAGAGGCCCCCTTCTATCCGCTCGGTTTCATAGCCTCATTCTTTAAAGGTGTCGCCGTAGCCATATACAGTTTGAGGGGTTAGAGTTTGTCGAGCAAGGGTATAGGGTGGGACCTATCTTTCGGAAGAGGCGGTTCATACAATTATGATAGAACTTCACTTACAGGTAAGTTCGTTTAATCATTAAATTGTATTTCGCGCCTCTTCCTCAAGATAAAACGTAGATGTTGAAAGTTGGCTACGGTGCTATGGAATTATACAACCATGAAAGACAATTTTCTAAGAAACATAAATTGTTTATTGCACATAAACGCAAAAGAGAGTAAGACTATCATAAATATAATGCTTTATCTTATCTAGGGCAAATTATTTAATATTGCTTGACCAAATACTCTTGGATCCTGAACGTGGGGTTTATTATAAAATTTTGTAAAAGTGGTTGATTTCTCAGTCCAGCCTGCCGATTTTCTTATTGCATCAATATTAATACCTTTACGTTTTGCGGCAGACGTAGACGCATGTCTAGTACTGTGTGCTGAGAATATATTTGTGTCTATACCACTTTCCTGTAAAATATCTTTTACCCAACGACTAAGAGTTTGAGTCGAAGCTCTTTTATAAGGTTTCCTGTAAGAAATAAACAAAAAGGACGTATTCTTCCTGAGGTCTTTAGTCCTTTCTAGATAATATTGAAGTGTATTTGCTGGACAAATATTCAAGTTTTCCTTATAAAAGGGTAAGATTAAAACCGGTTGCTTCTTCCCGGGTTTAGAAGTCTTAATTCTCTCAGGGATTTTAATCTCTATTAATTCCTCTTTAACAACTATACTTTTTATATCAATTAAAGATAAGGTTTGCATTCTTTGGCCCGTAACTAAAGCTAATAAAATAATCAATTTTTTACTTAAAACTTCTAAAGATAGGTCGACATTACTGCAGCTTCCTAACTGATCTAAAACTATCTTTGGATCCCACGTCAAGTCGTATTTTTAGGTTTAGGTGGTCTCAGTTTAGATAAACTTTTAAAAAATCTCCTAATATTCTCGTCTTGCCCTATTACTGGGCCTAAAATAAGTGAAATCGCCGATCTCATCCCATTAAGCGATCCGTAAGAGGCTCCTTTTTCGAATTCTTCGGTTAGGAACTTAATAACATGTGTTATTCCAACTTCATAACAGGATACAAGTTTTTGTTTTTACAAAACATCCACCATTTTCTTAATGAGCAGTCATATTGCTTTAAGGAAGACTCGCTTAAGGAAGAAATAGAGATTGTTACAGATTCTTCCGGAATGCCTTTTAACAGGAAGGCTTTCCTGATAACTTTCCGACCACCAGGGTAAGAGACCTCCAAAGAGAATGTGGTTCCCTATCAGGAGAAACCAAGGTATTACTTTTAGGTTTAATAATTAAAACCTCCGATTCCAGTAATGAAAGGAATAAAGGGAACCACAGTTGTGCTGGCCACTGTGGTACTACCACTATGCCTTCTGCTCTTTCTGCTTTTATTTTTTGTAATACCCTAGTCATTATTATAAACGGTGGAAAAGTATAAAAGAAAAAATTATTCCAATTTATGGTAAAAGCATCGACTGCTATCGAACCTGGATCTCTTGACCAAGAAACATAATTTTTGCATTTTGTGTTAATCCTTGATGCAAACAAATCTATATCCGGATAACCGAATTTTTTAACGATTTGTCGAAAGGCTACGTCCGATAATTCAAATTCAGTTTCTTTGTCTGCTTTTCTAGATTCTATATCCGCTTCTACATTATCTTTAGATGCGATATAAGACGCAAAAATAGATACTTCGCGTTCTTCACACCATTTCCAAATGCTTCTGGCAAGCTCACTAAGTTTCCTAAATCTTACACCTCCCATGCGATTGATATAAGAAATCACAGTGGTGTTATCTATTCTTAATAAAATATCACAATTTTTAAGATCTTTTGCAAAACATTTAAGATCAAAAAAGGCTGATAAAAGCTCTAAATAATTGATGTGATGTAGTCTTTCGGCCTCGTTCCAAAATCCATGTGATTTATTATTGCCACAAGCGATTCCCCAATCGGTGAGGGAAGCATCTGAGAAAATAACTAATTTAAATTCTCTATTAGCGATACTTGCCACTCTATGAGGGATATTTAATTCCCACCAAGAAAAGTCTTCTTGTAAATCTTGACTTAATTGCATAACCGTTTCGTAATCGCCATTTGTTTTTTGAAGAGCTAGGTATTTTTCTCTTTCGAATCTCTTAAGGGGATCCTAAACGGATGGCCGAACTCCGACGGGTTTGCGCCCTCATCTGAGCGGAACTAAAATTGTCGATAATTGCTGATAATTGTCGATAATAATATAAAAAAAAAAAATTGTCGATAATTTTAGTTCTGCCATTACCGACAGCGTTATACATAAAGAGCAATAAAACAGCAAATAAAAACTGTGTTCAATATGTTGAAATTAGACATCATATATTTTTACTGTTCTATCGCTTCGCACGCGTATCAGAGTATCGAAGCGCATAGATAACAGTAAATCATATGTGTGTCGGTCTCTATCACATGTTTGAACACAATTGTTCATATGTGTGAGTGTATTGCGAATAGATTTCTATTACATATATATAAATATTTACTTATTTGCTCAAAAATATATATGCTTATAATATTTATATAAATAATACATGTTATATAATCGTCGATTATATCGATTGGAAAAAACCGAATTGTATTAGATTGATTGTAATTTACTAAAAAGTTACATTATAATATCCAGTTATATATACCCCAAATTTTGATATTCACTGTCAGTACTGAAAATCTATAGTTTACATTACGCTCACTATAGATTTTCAGTACTGGCAGTGAATATCGAAACTCAGCCATAGTATTATGCATATACATTTGTATGTGTCATATACATTTCTTATATTTACATACATGTATGCATACATACATAATACATATACATATATATGCAATGAATTTTATTTGATACAGTGGATTACCATAAAAATAAAACATTTTTGGGAAAATGTTTCATATAAAAATTGTAAGATTTTGAAGGGGGATAATATCATGAAAATTGCTCTTGCGTAGTGTTTTTCAATTATATTTGTTAGTTTTTTATGGAATTATTTTATTTTTATTATATAAATCGAACTCTCGCAACATTCAACATAAAAAGTAGTAGAATAGCTAAAAAATAAAAAAGTTACGAAATATTATATTATGAAGTATGAAATATCTCATAAAATATTAATTTTTTGATAATTTTACCTCAATACTTATGCACAAAATAAAGAGAAATGGTGTAAAGAGAACATATAGTTGTTTTCAAAGACAAAAATATGTAGCTGCTAATTTACATACGTTTTCTTGAAAACAACTACGTGTTCTTTTATACCAGTTTATTTCTCTCATTATTTTGTGCATAAGTATAGAGGTAAGATTATCGACAAATAAATATTTCATAAGATATATTTCATTATTTATTTAATTATATCAAATAAATTATAAAATATCTCGTTACGTTGTCATTTTTTATCCATTTTATAACTTTTTATGGTGAATACTGCGATTCGATTTATATAATAAAAATAAGGTAGGTTCATTAAAAAAAAACTAGGTTGAACTTTATCTTTGAAAAACGCCGAACAATCACGATATATTGTCTCCCTTCGAAACCTTTTACAACTTTTATATAGAACAATTTTCCCGAAAATGTTTTATTTATTATTTTTAAGATAAAATTTATTTTTATGATAATCCACTGTGTCAAATAAAATACGTATATATATATATATATATATATATATAGATGTTTTATGTATGCATACGTGTATATAAATATAAGAAATGTATATGATGCATGCAGATTTGTGTGCATAATACTTACATATTTTGGATAATCAATAGATAAAAATGTATTTTAATATTATGTGTGTATATGTACACACATATACAATATATACGTAATATATATATATATATATATATATATATATATAGTGCTGGACAAAATAAATCATACACCTTACAATAAATTGAATTTGTTAGTGTAACTATTTTTTTAACAAGCAAATAGATTATTAAATACAGAAAAGTCAAAGCATTTCAAAGTATTAAAGTAAAGGAAATATAAAATAATCAAAATTGTCAGTGTTGGTCAATAAAATCTTAAACCTTGTTTAAAAATTCGACTGGCAAATCACATCTTACATATTGTTATTTACACACCTGGACCTAATAATGGTGTTGATTGAAATTGTTTATCAAGGCAGAGAAAAGTATAGAATCGAAGGGTCTGAATAGCTCAGTTGGTGAGAGCAGTCGCCCGGCAAGCGAAAGGTCTCGGGTTCGATTCCCGATTCAGCGACTTTCGGATCTATATTTTTCTCGCCTATAATTTTATAGGGGGGTTAGAGGGGAGTCGGGAAATAAATCTCGAATTGAGATTATTCCCAAATAAAGTCTTATAATATAAGAATTAGTCTTAGTCAGTGTTGGTCAATAAAATCTTAAACCTTGTTTAATCAAAATTGTGCTGAATTTTTTTTGTAAAAAAATTATTATTAATATTGTTACATTTTGCCCTGGACAAAATAAATCATACACTTTTATAATTACTTATAAATAATACTTAACAAACAAATAAAATTAATTCTAATAGTGCTTAATACTTGGTGTGGCCGCCTTTTGCTTTTAATACTGCTTCCAATCGGCGAGGCATACTCTCGACTAATTTCTTCAAGTACTCAGGATCAATTTCTTTCCAAGCCTTCTGGAATGCTGCATAATACGATGTCTTGTTAGTTACATTCGTTTTATTCACGTTTCCGTCCAAAAAAGCCCACAGATTTTCAATGGGGTTTAAATCAGGTGATTGTGGCGGCCATTCGAGCAGTTTTATTCGACTACATTTGAAAAAGACAGTGGTTTTCTTCGCTTTATGCTTTGGGTCATTATCTTGTTGAAAGATAAAATTGTCTTCTAAATCCAACTTCAAAAGAGATTCTTCTAAATTCTCGCACAATATATCAATATATCCTTCTGCCGTCATAATACTTTCAATTTGAGCCAAATTACCGATACCAGACCATGTAAAGCACCCCCATACCATGATATTACCGCTTCCATGTTTTACAGTCTTCTGAATATTTACTTCTTTAAGAGCCTCACCAGGTTTTCGCCATACCCTAGATCGCCGTTTTTGTCCGAATAACTCAAACTTGCTCTCATCAGACCACAATACTTTTTTCCAAAAGTCTAGAGACATTTTCGCGTATTTCTTGGCAAACTCGAATCGCTTTTTCTTATTTATTTTATTAATGAAAGGACGCTTTGACGCGAACACGCTTTTCAGTCCAAATTCCCTAAGTCTGCGACGCACAGTACGATTGCTGACAGTCAAGTTCATCGATTCCACAATGTTTCGCGAAGATAGCTTCGGATTTTGTTTTACCATTCGAATGATTCTGGTGTCATCACGAAAAGTTGTAGCCCGCTTTCAACCTTGTCCTGAAGGAATAGTTTGCCACAATTCCATGTGTTTCGTATTTTTTCCAAATGTGCTGCACTGCTCCAATAGATATTGAATATTTATTAGCGATTTTTCTATAAGATTCACCATTCTGTTGATCGAATGACCAAATTTCGGATATCAAGAGAAATTTGTTTCCGTGACATTGTTCTTGCTCGTCACAATTATTATTGATTATAACAACAATCACGAATACATAAATTGTAACCGTAGAAACAATGTAAACTAACAGTTAAAGGACAAACAATAGCAGAATGACGAAATGTAAACATTGATAGTTCCCTACGTTATACTATGTAAGTATATGATTTATTTTGTCCAAGGCGAAATGTAACAATATTAATAATAATTTTTTTACAAAAAAAATTAAGCACAATTTTGATTATTTTATATTTCCTTTACTTTAATACTTTGAAATGCTTTGACTTTTCTGTATTTAATAATCTATTTGCTTGTTAAAAAAATAGTTACACTAACAAATTCAATTTATTGTAAGGTGTATGATTTATTTTGTCCAGCACTGTATATATATGTCTTTATTTCAGCTATACGCCAAGAAAGGACTTGGTTTACATTTCTTACTTAAGCACACATCCATCCACCCATCATCCATCTTTCTCCTTTACCTACAAGCCGCAATGCATTATTATTTACCACCGTTATCTATGCATTCCTCTCTCCCTTTCCATAATCAATTTAGATAATTCCATAATCTATTTAGCACCTTTCCTTTTTCCATTCTAAATTTGTCATCGCATATATTCTCTAATCTTTCTCTGTTATTCCTACCTAAATTCTCAAACCACATACTTGTGATATTGCACTCGCTTATATAATGATCTAAGTTGTCCCTACCTGTCTTGCAGAATCTACACTTCGTATCTTCTTCGTCCAGCTAATATTTATTTGTGTCCTCTAAATTGCCGCATCTTAATTTTACCATCGCTCTAATCTCATCTCCTGTTTTTACTTTATCCAAGTTTCCTTTTAATAAATAACTGGGTGTATCGTTTCTCACCTCTATCTCTTTGTACCTTGTATTATACCTTGCCTCTGCTATTTTACTGTTTATTATTTGCCCTTGAATGTCCTGTTCCCTTATTCTTACTAAGCCTTCAGTATTTTTACCTTCATTATCTAATTCTTTTATAACTTCTGAACTCCAACCATTGTTATTATAAAATCTTTCTCGTGCCACCTTATAAAAATCCTTTTCCTTTTTAGCCATTATGTCTTTTTCCTCCCAACATGCCTTTACTAAACTTCCGTCTTTTTTCTCTCTGCTTCTTTTCTCGTACCTCATGGCTCTTATACCCCAACTAATTTTTAATTTCTCTAATCCTAGTTCCCTTAATATTACGTACCTCGGTGTGCAAAAATCTAGTCTAAACACCCATCTTACATAATCCATCATGACTTTTTCCAACTCCTTTTTTTCACTCCACCCCCATATCTCTGCACCATATTCCATTATCATTTTCACTAGGTACTTAAAAAGCGTCTATCTCCTACTAAAATCATCTTTGCATAATCTCTCTCCTAAACCCTAAACCCTATTTGCAGCGATCCTTCCTTTCCTACTCAGTTCCTTTATATGATCAACATAACTACCTTTCCTATTAAACGTGAATCCTAGATATTTGAACTTTTCTACTTCCTCTATTATTTTATCGTCCCATTTCCATGTCTCCTTGCCTTTTTTACCCTTACTATTAAATACCAACACTTTAATTTTTTCTGTACTTAATTCTAATTTCCTTTCTTTTAAAAATCTTTTTAACATGCTCATCATATCTAGTAAAGCCTCTCTATTTTTCGCTACCAAAATCATATCATCCGCGTATGCTAATGACCACACTCTCACTCCTCCTAGCTCTACACCTCCTATGCCACGCTTTTCTAAAGCTTTATCAATATTCGCAATGTATAAATTGAACAGGGCAGGACTCATCACACAGCCCTGCCTTACACCTTTCTTCGTCTTGAAGCACCTTGTGAACCCCTCCTTCGTCCTTATTATCACCTCCGTCTCTTTGTAAATTTCTTTTATCTTGTTTATTAAACTGCATTCCACCCCTTTCTCTTCCATTGTCATACTTAAAATTCCTCTGTCTACGTTGTCGAATGCTGCCTTTAGATCCACAAATAATGCGAAAATCTTGTCTTTCCCAATTGCCATACCTTTCTCCCTCTCCCTTTGCACTAAATGGTTCAAGATAAATATGTTGTCCATCGTAGACCTCCCTTTTCTAAAGCCGGCTTGGCTGTCAGGTATCATTCCTTTCTTCTCCATTGTTTCCTCCAATCTATTCTTTAGTATTTCCGCATATAACTTGTATGCCGTGCACAGCAGAGAGATCCCTCGGTAGTTGTCTGTTCTCTCCTTGTCCCCCCTTTTATATAGGGGGACAACTATACTTGTTCGCCATTCAGTCGGAATTTTACCTTCCTTCCAAATGAGCTTCAACAGATCCATTAGACCTCCTCTTACTGCTGCGCCGCCATACCGCCATGCTTCCATTGGGATTCCATCGACCACCGCAGCTTTACCTAACTTCATGTTCCTGACTGCCCTCACAATCTCCTCTTCTTGCAACTCCCTTTCTGTATCTTGGTCCTGTTCCTCATCCTCATATATTTCTTCTGTCCCCATGACACGCACCTCCATCGCCTCCTCCCTTGCTTCCATCTCGATCCCACCTAACAACTCCATGAAGTGCCTTCTCCAGTTCTCTTTCGGGATATTATTCTCTTTCCATTCTCTCTTCTTCCTTCTACTGTTTATATAGTACCAAATTTTCTTTTCGTCCTTCAGATTTCTTAATTCCTCTTCTTCCCTCTCTCTCTTCTCCCTCCTTTTCTTCTCTAACCACCCCTTCAGACATTTCTTTCTTTCCAAATAGTCTTCCTTACTTCCCTCTCCATTTCTCCATCTTCCGTACTTTCTTTTCACCTCCCTCTTCTTTCTGGTGCAGCTCCTATCCCACCAATCTTTGTGCCCTATTTCCCTTCTCTTCTTTATCTTGACTTCCTTATAGACTAAGGCTCCAAGGATCCAGTTTTTTATTTTCTCCCATTTCCTATCCACCGACTCTATTTCCTGGTCCTCCTTTTCATTCCATACCTCCGTCCTCTCCCTGTATAATTTCCTTGCCTCTTCGTTCCAACATCTGATCTTCTTCGACATATTCTGTTCCTCTTCTTCCTCTTCTGTCCACCCCTCTATTTGTCTCGTGTTCTCCTCTTCCTCCAGTAACACGGTCAAAGGCAAATGATCCGAGTCCACCCTGTCTCCTATTCTAAATTCCAACACTCGTTCTTGCGCACTATCATTTACAATTGTATAATCGATTACTGAGCACCCTCTCGCCCCCACATACGTATATTCCCCCTCCCAATCCCCTTCTGTACATCCATTCAAAAAATACCATCCTTTTTCATTTATCATATCCACAAAACTTCTACCACCATCTCCTATGACTTTATCTTTACTCTCCTTTTCAAAGTCATACTCCACCTCCCTACAACCTCCTAAGTTTCCTATTCTAATATTAAAATCGCCTCTTATAATAATATCCTCTCCTTCGCATCCTTCACATTGCTCTGTTATTTTCGCCATTATCTCTTCAACATCTTTCTTTGCTCCTACTGTAAAAATATTTAGACCTTTTTCCTCTTTTACTATTCTCGTTCGCGCCATTCTTTCTGTAATCATTACACTATCATATTTCTCCACTTCTGCCACCCAGTCTTTTCTAATACCTATTAGTAAACCTCCCTTCGCCCTACCCTTCTTCCTTTCCCTTACAGCGTTAATGTTTTTCCAGTTGTGCGTTTCCGGCAGTCTACCCTTAATTCTATCCCATCCCTTTTCCTCTAACCATGTTTCACATAACCCTATAAAATCGAAACCTACTATGTAATTCCAAAAATCTTTGTCTTGCCTCTCTATACCTGCTACATTCCAAAAAATTATCTTTCGCCTATTTTCTTTCTTCAGCTGCTTCGCTTTTCCGCCCTCCATTCGTGTTGTTTGCCTATTGTCCTCTTGAATGCCATGACTTAGTGGAACTCTTCTCCTAACTTGGCCACCCTCTAAAAATTTTCTTTTCTCTTAGTTCACCTGCATCCTCGCTACACACATACTGCTTTCCTCCTATATTCATCTTTTTATATCCTACTTTAACCATCTTCCCATCTTCTTTCTCTATTCTTGCACGCTCCCTTATTTTTCTCTGCACCTCCCTCTCCGTCTTCGTCATATCATGGTCAATATAGACTCTACCTACAGCTTTGTCCTTTAATTTCTTCTTCTCCTTGATTTCCCAGTCCTCCAATTCTATTATTACCACTTCTTTTCCTTCCATTCCCACGGTTTGAACACTCTTTACCTCATTTTTAACCTTAAATTCTTGCTCTAGCAATTCCCTCGCTACATCTTTTATGCTTCTCGTCTTTGTGTTTGTATTCAACCCTCTTATTACTATCTTGTTCCTTCTCTCTCTCTTCTCTTTTTCTTCTATTATTCTTTTCAATCTTCTAACTTCTTGTCCTAATTCGTCCTTTGCTTCCCCCTTCCCTTCTCGCAGCTCTTCTTTTCCTTTATTTTGCTTTATTAATTCCGCTACTTTCTCCGCTATTTCTTCTATATTTTCTCCTTTAACAACTCCGGTTTCTCCTCTCTGTGTCTCCATCTCTTTCATTCTCTCTTCCATCTCTACCAGCTTCTTCTCCATTCTATCCACTCTCAGCTCCCAGTTTTCTTTTATTTCCTTTATTTCGTTCCTCAGTCCTACCATTTCTATTTTAAGTTCCCTCAGCATCCCTATCAGTGTTCCTTCTTCATTCTTTATCTCCCTCTCCTCTCCTGTCTGCTTCAAACCTGGTGGTGTTCTATCCATCACATTACTTCTCTTAAATATTTCCTCCGCCATTCTCTCCCTCTCTTCTCGCTTCCTCTTGTTATGTTCCTTCTCCTTCTCCTCATCTCCACCTCGTACGTAATCCAGTATGCTCACCGAATCTGCTCTTTCCCTTCCTTTCAGTTCCCTCGCGGTCTTCTTTTTGCCTGTGCCTTGCACTTCTTTCGACATGTAAACGGAGCTTAAACACACCTACCTAGTACCACCTACCCTCTCCGCCGCGAGTCGCCACCCGTCCTACTGAATTCGACTGCTTATCTACCTCTGTAGATTAACCGTGCCTACCACGTGTTGCTACCTTTTCTTACATTAACCTATTCTGACTCCCCTTTTTTAATTCTTGCCTATTCGCCTCTCTGTAGCTTTTCGCGTCGTCCCCTCAATTACGCCGCTTCCACCCCTCTCAACTCACCCTCTCCTACCCCCGGCCCCTTAACAAACTATCACCTACTCTAAATATTCGCTATAATTATCGCACTCATACACTCTCTGACACTCACTCGACCACATCCCTACCCAAGTCCGTCCAGCACTGTATATATATATATATATATATATACAGGGTGATTCAAAACAACCTGATGTCCTTGAAATGTCATATTCTTGAACGTATCCTGAGACGATTTTTCCTTTTGCAAAATTTTGTCGGAAGCTTAGTTTTTGAGTTATAATTGAAAAAAGTTAGCGAATTACGAGTCCGATATAACGGACAGGCAGGGACGGCGCAACGCGTCGCGAGACTAATATGGCCTCACACTTCCCTAGACAGTCAATATTATTGACACAATATTTAATATTGATTTATTGAAGTTTACTGAATTATTATTGCAGTTTCTAAACAATATTTTACGATATTTTACAATATTATTTATCATCTAGGAGAGCTATAACGCTTCAGACTAAAATATTCAAACGCGAGTTTTACATTCAGTGGCAAATAAACTAGAAATAGACGAATGAAAAACAAAGTAGTAATCGTAATTTGATTAAATATTCTTATCTTTGAGAAAATTGACACATTTTTATTCCTTTATGGAGATCATTCATCACGTAATACAAATGCGTCCATTTTTTTAAAGATAAGAATATTTAATCAAATTACGATTACTACTTCGTTTTTCATTCGTCTATTTCTAATTTATTTGCTACTTAATGTAAAACTCGCGTTTGAATATTTTAGTCTCAAGCGTTACGTTATAGCTCTCCTAGATAATGAATAATATTGTAAAATATTGTTTAGAAACTGCAATAATAATTCAATAAACTTCAAAAAATTAATATCAAATATTGTGTCAATAATATTGACTGTCTAGGAAAGTGTGGGGCTATATTAGTCTCGCGACGCGTTGTGCCGTCCCTGCCTGCCCGTTGATCGGACTCGTAATTCGCTAACTTTTTTCAATTATAATTCAAAAACTAAGCTTCGGACAAAATTTTGCAAAAGGAAAAATCATCTCAGGATACGTTCAAGATAATGACATTTCAAGGACATCAGGTTGTTTTGAGTCACCCTGTATATATAAATGTGACCTATAAAACTATTGTTCTATTAATATATATTTATTAATATATATATATATATATATATATATAATTTATTTAAAGAACTAATAAGATTTAAAGAACTATATAGATGATTTTAAAGCAACGTACATAAACGCATTTAAAGTTCTTGATACGCTATATATGAGCGTTGTGTTTGTATTTAGGTGAAACAAAAGAAAAGCGCAACAGCGCTACTTGGCAATATTGATTATTCAGTCAGCGCGACGATCTTTACGAGTAACGTTCGATGTTGCGGTGCTTCGTTATCTGTGAGATATCGAGATTTATATATTTTGCGACACGTATTCTTGTGTTATCTGATACGATTAGTATTAAATATCGCGTGTGCGTACATGTGTATTATTCTATCGTGTCGATATTTCTTTTTTTCCTTTTACGCGTGTTGTATTTCTTCTTTTTTATTTGTTATTTTTAATTTCTGTATTTTTAATTTTTTTATTTCTATAATTTTTTTTACATCGTATTACAATATACAAATATGTCGAGTCAGTGTTCCGTAGATTATAGTAAGTGTATGTACAAAGACTGTAAGAATGAAAAATCGCATGGAAAACGGCTATTTAGATTCCCAATGCAAAAAGACGCAAGATGCAATATATGGATACACAATACAGGTAGGTCTCTGTGCAATAATTATGTGTTATGTTTAATTATTACATATCTAATTATGGCTTACTAACGCACATCAAAAGACGCTTGGCTCACGAATATATATTTGGAAAAGATAGCTATTTTTTTAAATTCAGATTTGTTCTTTGTAAATAAGTGCGAAAATTCTCTGAAAATCTATTAATCTCAAAATATTTCAAAAAAATTTTTTATAAGTTCTGTTTTTATAAATTCTAAATTTATATAAATTCTATCTTTGTTCGATATCCAGTGGAAAATAAAGATAGAATGACATTTACATTAATTTGTATCGTTGAAATAAAACGCATAAGAAATTTATATCGAAAGTTCTCGTGCGCCTTATGTACTGAGCACGCGAACGAGTTTGACAGGTAGTATGCGTGGTGCAGTGAATAAGATGGCGGTTTAATATGCTGCATGTTGCACGTTCAAATCCTAGTTTTTACAACTTTTTTTTTCACGTTAATTTTTTACAAAATGTCCATTTAACAATAAATAAACGCATATGGAGTAAAAAATTATTATTTTATTATTAAATTTATACTAATTTATATTAAATACTAATAAATTAATACTAATAATTTATTATTCCAATCATGTAGAAAGAGGATTTCGAAGATAATTTCGAATAGAAATAAAGCAGAATTTAAAAATAATTTTTTTATTGTGAATTGATATTATTCGTATAGTAGCAGGCGTTAAAATATACGAAAGAAATATAAAGAATTTAATTTAAATTAAAGTATTAATTTAGTATTAATTTTAATAATAAAATAATATATTTTTATTCCATATGCGTTTATTTATTGTTAAATAGATATTTTGTAAAAAATTAACGTAAAAAAATAAGTTAGAAAAAGTAGGATTCGAATGCGCAACATGCAACACACTAAACCACCATCTTATTCACTGCACCACGTATACTATCTGTCAAACTCGTTTGCGTGCTCGGTACATAAGGCGTACGAAAACTTTCGATATAAATTTCTTATGCATTTTATTTTAACGATACAAATTAATGTAAACGTCATTCTATCTTTATTTTCCACTGGATATCGAACAAAGATAGAATGTAGAATTAGTATTAATTTGGTATGCATGTAATATTAGTATTAATTTAATATTATATGGGCGGTTAATATTACAACATTTAGAATTGAACGAAATCGATTATGACCTTCCTTACGTAAGATGGAATTATTTTATATTTTTATCGTAAATGAATTTTATAAGAATTTGTCATATATATAAAATGTAAAATCTGATAAAATTTTTTTCTTATTCTATAATTTTCAGAAAAAATATTTAAAAATCTTTATAAATCTGATATTTTTTAAAATTCTTTATAAATTTAAATTATAAAAAAATTTTCTAGGAAATTTTTAAATTATTTTTCATTAGAGTTAATACTCGATATACTATATTCAATTACTATACATGTCAACTTCAATCGATTTCAAGTAAACGTGTAATCGAAATTTTTATTTAGTTTCTGTAATTGTATTTCTGTTATAGGAAATACTAATTTGCATAAACTGTCTGCCAATACTCTAAGAAAATTGGGCTTGTGTGAAGATCATTTCCCTGCCACGTCATTTACAAACGTAACAAAAACACGATTGATACGAGATGCTATACCAGTTGCACATAACAGCGCTGGCTCATCCGAAAATGAACAAGTAGAAGGAATGCAAATCTAAATGCAATGTCCTAATGATGAAAACATGGTATTAGAAGAACAAATTTCTTTACATGAACAAAATATTAAAGTGGAAGAAATGCAAAGACATACTACAATAGTACTTCCACCAAACAATGAAAACATATTAGAAGAGTGTATTTTACGGACATACAGACCTGCAATTTTAAATTTCGAAATGTCTCCGGAAGAGGAAGACATAATGGAATGGGTGCATCTGGAGCCTCCTAAATATCAAAACGTTAAATGCAAAGATAATAGCACTCAAAAACATAATAATGAAAAAAAGAATCCACAAACAATAATCAAAGCATTGAGAATAGAGAATTTAAATTTACGTCAAAAAATAAGACGCTTAAAATATCAGCTGCGATGTATGGCACAAACGTGTAAAGAATCAAACCAAAAAAAGGAGAAGAAGGAAATGCTAAAGAATTTAATAAATGAACAAAAATTGCATCCTGTAGCAAAGACCATGATTCATTTACAACTGCATACGCCACGTACTCAATACACTGAGGAAGAAAAAATGCTTTCCAAGCAATTATATTATTATTCAGCATCAGCATTTTGCCGTTTAAAGAAAGCAGGTTGCAATTTTCCCGGACAGAGAACAATTAGAAGATGGGTAGAAGAATACAATATAAAACCGGGATTTTGTGATGTTATATTTAAAAAATTAAAGAAAAAATTGCACAAATCCCTGAAGAAGAAAGAGTATGTGTCTTGAAATGGGATGAGATGTCCATAAAAAGCTATGAAGAATATTCTTTGAAATTGGATAAGATAGAAGGTCTCGTTGATTTGGGACCTCTGGGCAGAAAAGCAGAAAGAACCAAGTGCGTCTTTGTCTTTTGTCTTGATAGTTTGAATGCACGTTATCCATGGCGACAACCATTGGCGTATTTTCTTCCATGCAAATGTATGAGATCAGATGAAATAATTCATTTAGTTGAGATATGCCTAGATAAATTGAATGAAACGGGCGCTGATGTGAAACTCATAATATGTGATCAAGGACAAATAATCAAGCCGCTTATAATCAATTAGGCGTAGATGAACAAAACCCGTATTTCATGTACATACAATAATAAAAAATATTATGCTTTATATGATTTTCCGCACTTAGTCAAAAGACTAGCAAGTTTCCTTAGAACGCATGACAAGATATATTGCAAAGGAGAAATAATTGCATCATATTCTGATTTTGTAAAGACCTGGTGCATCGATAATGCAACAAAAGGAGGCTCAAATTTATTGTCCCATATTACACAGGCACATATTCGTCCGAATTGTTTTGAAGCGATGAATGTAAAAAGAGCGTTTCAATTATTCAGCCATAGATTCGCAGCTGCAATTAAATTAGCTGGTGACGAAAAAGAATTACATTCAAATACATGGAAAGCAACAGCTGATTTTGCAGAGCATATGAACAACGTAATTAATGCTTGCAACTCATATAGTCTTAATGTCACATTCGGTAAAAAACGGCCATTATCAAGAAAAAATTCTGACATTGAAGATTTATTATTAAACTTTGTGCAATGGTCTTCAGGATGGTCAAAGTTTCCGGATAAAATAAATAAAGTTCCTTGCTTCAAAGGTTTTGTCATTACGACGCAAGCAATTCTTAAACTGTATAAGGAACTTGCAAATAAAAATGAAGAATTTGAACTTGCAACAGGTTTATGCAACCAAGATTCAGTAGAACATTTATTTTCAAAAATTCGGCAACGCGGAGGATTTAATCCTAATCCAACCGCAAGAATGGTCCGACTGTCATTCAGACATATAATTTCGACAGGTTACATTCAAACAAGTGATAAAGGCAATGTGCAATGTCCTGAAAGTGAAGCTCTCATTAATAAACCAAATCAGCTTGCTAAGACGGTTGAAAATTGTATGAATAAAAATAATATTGCTATTATTGATGATGATGACGATGATGATATTGATAATGTTGCCTCGGTAACAGAATTACTTGATAAATATGCAGACATTCTCGAAGAATATGATATAGACATGAATAATAAAAGTATACTTAGTAATTATGACGAAAACGCGATAACATTTTTTGCAGGATATGTAGCACGACGATGTATCGAAAGGAATAATTGTGAAAATTGTCGTGCAACAATGTTAAAAACGCCAATGGAAGACGCGACTCCAAATGAAAAATACACAGAATATCGTGAATATCCCAATGAAGACGAAGATGCTCCGACAGTTACGAAATTAGCTCGACCAACAAGCCTCTTTACAGATGTTATCAAAACACAATTGATGAGCTTTAATCGGACATGGCAACATAATTGGGCATCTACACAGGTCCTTGAGAAGATTGCAAATAAAGGTATATATGCAACGAATAAAACGCACGCTGGATGGTTTGACACAAATGATAAGTGTTATAATCATCACATACAAGCGTTAAAATTATTATTAACAGTTAAAATATATTCGCGTACACGATATAATAATCGTGCTGCGAAGACAGTCAATAAATTTAATAGAAAAGTAAAAAACTTGTCAAATAAATAAAGTTTTGTAAATAGATTAAAGTAAAATAAAAAAAATAAAAAAAAGTAACATAGAACGTAACTGAAAATTTATATTTATAACAAGTACGAATGCATTTTCTATATTATTTCTATTAGTATATAAAAAAAATCGCTCTCAATATAAACCTCTACAAAAACTAATTAACGTGCAAAATATGTAAAATAGTTTTTTGTAACTATTTATAATACTTTATGGTGCAATATATATATATATAAAACGATCGCGGCTCTTCGAGCGGTACGATCTAATTTATTTTACATTTACTCGCGGCATTTATTAATGCGGAACGAGTAAAACGATCGCGGCTCTTCGAGCGGTACGATCTAACTTAAGAATTACTATTAAGGCTCTTTCCGTATTAGATACAAATATATAAGTGATAGGCCTTTTTTTAAGAGCCGAACGCGGATGTTGATGCGTATTCCAACGAAATTTAATTTTTCGCTGGAATTAAATTAATTGTGCACATGGCACGAATTTTACTACTTGGTATACTGCCAAGTCTTGCATGGAATAATCTCATACTTGAGATTTTTATTCCATACATCCTCTCTAACCCCCCTAAAGAATTAGATGCGAGAGAAAAATATAGATCCGAAAGTCGCTGAATCGGGAATCGAACCCGAAAAAGCAGAGAAAAATATAGAATCGAAAGGATCTGAATAGCTCAGATGGAAGAGCAGTCGCCCGGCAAGCGAAAGGTCTCGGGTTCGATTCCCGATTCAGCGACTTTCGGATCTATATTTTTCTCTCGCATCTAATTCTTTAGGGGGGTTAGAGAGGATGCATGGAATAAAAATCTCAAGTATGAGATTATTCCATGCAAGACTTGGCAGTATACCAAGTAGTAAAATTCGTGCCATGTGCACAATTAATTTAATTCCAGCGAAAAATTAAATTTCGTTGGAATACGCATCAACATCCGCGTTCGGCTCTTAAAAAAAGGCCTATCACTTATATATTCGATCTAACTTATTTTACATTTACTCGTGGCATTTAATGCGGAACGAATAAAAAATAAAAATTCGCGGCCTTATGGCAGATCGAATAAAAAGGGAGACAATTAACTCTTTATAATAAAATTATAAAGAGAATTATAATAAAATTATTTAATATACAAAGATGGAGCCGATTTTCAAGTCGCTTACGAATGAATGAGTTTGTTAAACAGTAGTGCGCTGGGAGAGGCATTTAGTGATGATTATTTAAAACTCTGACCCTCCCTTTTAAGCTGTAACGATTTCATTTATGGGCCGTTCATGGTTCCAAAAAAATAAAGAGTTGAAATCGGGTCCATCTTTTTGAAACACTGTATTATGTTATTTAAAAAAAACTTCAAACTTTAAAACTTAGAATAAAAAATTCATTATATATATAAAATAAAATAGAATAGAATAATTAAAAATTATAATTAAAAATAATAGTTCCGCGGCCTCTTCCTTTTCCTATTCCTCTTCCTCCTCTTCTCATTTCTCTTCCTCCTCTTCACATTCCTGTTCCTCCTCTGTTTCCCAGTATTCCTCCTCTTTCTCTATTTATATTTTCTTGCGTCTCATACGCTCTTTCATTTCTTCTTCGCGCAGACCATTTATATCTATAAAACATAGAGAGAAAAACATATATATTATAGCTTGATAAAGAGAGAAATATAGTTATTTTATATATTTACACACACACATTTATATGTTAAATAACAAACACATTATCATTAATATAAATATATATGTACATTGTTACACTCGCGATCCGATCCCGCGATGTATCGAAGCGCGCTGCGTTTCGCAGATATACACTTGCACCGGGAAATAATATATATATAATTTGTGTTATTAATTAAACTTCAATTTGAACTTTTTTCTTAATATATCTTATTATTTCCCGGCGCGAGTGTTGAGTGTCTGCGAGTCGCGGCGCACTTCGATATATCGCGGGGTTGAATTGCGGATGTAACAATGTACATATATATTAATATTAATATATAATAAAGTGTTTGTAATTATATATATATGTATATATACGCAAAATTCAATCCGAAATTTAATAAACATACCTCGCATCGCGTTCGGCGCGCTTTACGCCAGCCCGACGCTGCGTAACATTATTATTATTATTTTCGTGATGTTGCTGCTGCTGTTGTTCATCTTCTTTCTGATGGTTACTTTCTTCGTCAGCAATAGATCTGAAAAAAAAATAAATATGTAAATGTAATATGTACTTGTGTGTGTTACATATTTATACATACTCGCGCGCACAAAAAAGGATTAACAATTCTGTTTGTATGTTTCTTGTATGTTTCTATAAAATAATGTAATTAAAAAATATAAAAGATAATATTTAATATAATTTAATAAAAGTTATAATTTTTAAACCTTAAATTATATTTTTGTTTATATATTCCACAATATAAGTATTTTTATTATATATACATATACATTTAAAAAAAAAAATTTTTTGGCCGAGTGTATCATAGAACAATATATACCTTTCTTCGTCATCTGCTTCATCATCACCACTATATTCCTTTAATAAATCCTCCAATCCTTCCTTTTTTTTGTTTAATTTTCTCCTCTCTCTCTCTAACAGAATTTCTAATTTGCGTTTAGTTTCATTCTTGTCCATTTTCTGTAATAAAAAAAACCATTATTATACGTTTGTGCAAATATTTAATGTTTTATATGTACAGTCGTGACCTCAGAAGTTGCGACATTGTATATATTTCTAGAATTTAATATTTATTTATTATAAATTTTCCACGGCATTTAAATTTATATTACACACATATACGCAAATTTGACATCATGATCATTTATTGCGCATAAGCACATGACAATAATTCGCATCCTGAATGTTACTGCACATTCATAAACTCATTAAAAAAAAGTGTCGCAAGCTCTGTGGTCACGCCTGTACGTATATCCCAGCAAACACAAAATAAAAGAATATGTAACATATCAATACAATGTTCTACGTACAAGGCATATTGCATTTGCACGTACATTGCAATTAAATTGTCGATTGAGTAATTATATATATATTGTTATTATTCTTACTTTGTTTTTGCTGGAATATATAATATAAATTGTATATAGAGATTCTTCACATACGCACGCGCGCGCGCGCGCGCGCGCACGCACACACACACACACACACATGTAAATAGAAATATATAATATTAATTAATTATTACTTACTCAACTTCTAATCAATCTTCTATAAGTAAGTATTAAACTGTTGCGTTTTTCTGCTGGCTGATGCGCACTGGGTCACAGTCTCGAATAAACTGCCAAGCAAAGCGCCAGATTATACTATACACTTTTATATGATATATATATTTTACGAGTTCTTTTTTTCCTGATTGTCGAAAGAAAGAACATACGAGCAACATGATCTATCATCAAAGAGTTCCGAAATTTTGTCGACGATTATTCGCGAGCTTGCTTATCTTTTCGCACCGTTCGTGACTTGCCGAGTATGAAAGCAAGACATAATAGAGAGCGAGCGAGATGAATTATTATGAAAGAGTTACGAAATCTCTTACACACACACACACACACACACACACACAATGGGGAATTTTTCTCATCCATATAATAATTCGCAATTGAGTGTGTGTTAATATTTTTAATAAAATTAAAATTAAAATTAAAGGTAAAATAATCTTTCAACACAAATATATTAATTTATTATAAAACACATAAAACGTATAAAACGTGGTAGTATTTTTCGTATAAAAATAACTATAGAATAAATTAAATTAATTATAAAATAAATTAAAAATTAATTAAATGACACAAAGAAGGGCGCGGACTTGTGGTAACCGATTAAAAAATGCTTTTAAGATAATATATAGTACTCTATCAAAATAAAGTATTTGTACAAAGGGATATGGCGCAACATTCAGCCATTGTTTAAAAAATTGATATTAATAATACGGCGTTGTTTATATACCAGATATATTAGACCTATTTTCGAAAAGTTGGCGTAGTACTGACACTTAACTTCCTGGTTATCACGTTACTGACAAGTGTGTCAGGTTCGACTCCTGTCACTCGCACTTTTTTATTATTTATGCAAATTAGAATATTTATTCGTCAAAACAAAATTAATTCAACAATTTTTTTAATTTGCACTTTCAATAAAACGTTTTATTATTTGTTTCATTTTATATTAAATATAATGTGTAAAATCAAGTTATAAGTTGAATAAAAATTATATCCAGTTTCCTGAGTAAATTTAAAAAATTGTTTTTTGAAAGCGCAAATTAAAAAAAATTGTTGAATTAAATTTGTTTTACATGAATAAATATTCTAATTTGCATAAATAATAAAAAAAGTGCGAGTGACGGGAATTGAACCCGACTCGTAGTACGTACACTTAAGTCCGTGGTTATCACGTTACTGATTGTGAGTCGGGTTCGATTCCCGTCACTCGCACTTTTTTTTATTATTTATGCAAATTAGAATATTTATTCATGTAAAACAAAATTAATTCAACAATTTTTTTTAATATGCACTTTCAAAAAACAATTTTTTTAATGTACTCAGGAAACTGGATATAATTTTTATTTAACTTATAATCTGATTTTACACCTTATATATTTAATATATTTAATTTTTTATATATTGCCCAAAGTTTAACGACATAAAATTTTGTCCATCTCGAATTACGTGGAACGCTACGCGCGAAAGGCGAAATCTCGTGCCTGCCGCCGCACGAGTCCACGAGACGCTCATCGTTGGTGAGACAAAGCCAGAGCGATAAATTGTTGGTCCTTGTCTGACTCATCTGTTTGGTTCTCAACTTAATTCTTATCTGAGTAGTTTGGATATGAACCATATCATGGATTCGAACCATTTACTACTGTTTACCATCTACTACTAGTTTTTTACTGAGCGTAACGACGTAGTTTATGTTCACTTTCTCAGGGGGCGCATCAGTACACGCGTCCGCTGAATCGCGGTGGCCGCTCTCATGTTTCTCTCTGCTGCAGCCAATCAATACGCTTAAAAAGTTTGTCGTACGACAAATGTAATAGCACCTTTAGGTCCTTTAGTAATTAACTGCGCTGTGCTGTGATTTGAATATTTTGAATGTACATACATTACCTTAGGTCTGTTCGTTTTCGATGAACTGGCTGCACTAGTTCAGAGGTTATCTTTTTTGCTCGACATTGGAAGGAGTTCAAGCCAGTTCATCGAAAACGAACAGACCTCTTATTAACACGAATTGCACTATATTTTACATCAGAGCTGTCCACGTTTTGCACTTTTCGGCCGATTTCCGAAGCTCACCGCCTAGCGGCCCCCACTTACGCTCGAGACCTTAGCAACTACGGTTATCGGGCCACGCGTTGCTAAGGTCTCGAGCGTGAGTGGGGGCCGCTAGGCGGTGAGCCTCGGAAATCGGCCGAAAAGTGCAAAACGTGGACAGCTCTGTTTTACATGTACATATAAAAATGTAAATGCATATCTGTGTGTATAAATTGTGTGTCAAGGCATTTCTGTATTTTCTGTTATTGTGGAAGCTTTTAACCACTCAGGTGCCATTAAAAATAAGGAAGTGGAAGTGGAAGTGTTATAAAGGTTATAGACAAGTTGAACTTATATATATATAACGTATTGTTACTTGGTGCAATGGATCAAGTATTTCCTGACAGCGGTAAGCAATATTTCTATTATATAAAATTATATATAACTTTTAAACCTCTGTATAATAAAATTTTATATGGATACATATATATATAACCTAGTTAAGAACTTCGCAACACTTGAAGTTCTGATCATCCAGCGAGTTTACCAATAAATTATTAACAGGTATTCAAAATATTGAAGAAGAAGAAGAAAATGATGTTTCTGAAAATTTAAATGATGAATCCCTACCACAGTAGATGGCTGTGCAGAATCTTCCTGCCAAACAAACAAGTCTTGCGTGGAAACATTATACAAAGTATAATGATATAGCAGCAAAATGCTCTTTTTGCGATAAAATAATAAAACATAGCGGAAATACCACCAACCTAATGTAGCATCTTTCAAGGGGAGAAGCATGAAATATTATTACATACAAATAAGAAATAAAATATAATTCTGAGAAAGAAAGTTCTGGATCTGTCGATGAAATTCTTCAAGTTTCTTCAAGTTTTAAAAGAAAAAAATTCCAGGTATGATTTACAATGTGTGAAATACATAATACACATACATAATATAAATTTTATATTAATATATTCTAAAAATAATTACAGGCCAATGAATCACGAATTGATGATGCTTTTAACAGGGTAAAGTCCTTCGAAGGTTAGTAAAAAACTGAAAAATACATTATATATATGTATATATAACAATAAAAAAAGAATGTTAATTATGTATATATATATATATATAATATATAATATATAATAAATGTGTAATATATAAATATATAAATGTATAATATAAATAAAAATATAAATAAATAAATAATAATACACATATAAATAAATATATAATAAATTTTATATACAGGGTGTCCGGTAATAGTCGCATCAACCGTCGTGTGCAGGTAGAGCTAGTTAAACCGAGTAGAAAAGTCCTCTACCATTTTGCGATATTCTCAATAATAAGAGAGATATTAATTAATAAAGATCAGCCAATTCGCGTGACGGCGGCGAGAAGAGACAGCCCAGTTTTATGTCGTTACTAAGCATGTGGCGAAAAGAAACAGTATAATGTTACACGGTTGCTAAGCGCGCGATGAAGCGGGGTGGAGCGCTTTACAAAAGACAGTAACTCCATACGAGTAGCGCTAACTCTGGACCCCCGAGTGGGCTGTCTCTTCTCGCCGCACGCTTATCATCGCGCGAATTGGCTGATTTTCTTTAATTTATTTCTCTCTTATTATTGAGAATATCGCAAAATGGTAGAGGACTTTTCTACTCGGTTTAACTAGCTCTACCTGCACACGACGGTTGATGCGACTATTACCGGACACCCTGTATATTTACAATTTATTATAATTATATATATACAATTACATAATATTTACAATTAATTAATTATATACAATTTAAAAAAATGTTTTCAGAGGGCGGACAGATTGCAGATAAAATAACATTGTCGATTATGTACATGATTGCCGTCGACAAGCTCCCACTCTCTACTGTAGAAGCGAATGGATTCAAATTGCTCATGAAAGCTACAGCCCCCTTATATAACATTCCAAGTAGGAATACTATTACAAACATGATAGAAACAAGATACGAAATAATGAAAGATAAATTCAGAGAGAAAATTAAAGAAGCATAATCATATACTTTGACATGTGACAACTGGACCGATGTTGCTAATCAAAGTTATATTGGTGTCACAATCTATTACCTGGGAGCTGATTATGAGATGAGAAATGGATGTTTGGGTGTTTTACCATTGGATAAGAATCATACTAGCGATTACTTACATGACTCTTTATTGAAGGTTATGGAGGATTTCCACATTGACTTAAATAAGGTCATGGCTGTAATTAGCGATAGTGCAGCAAATATTCGAAGCGCAGTTATTAAATTAGTTGGAAATAATAAACAATTAGCTTGTTTCGCTCACATATTATCTCATTTGGTGCCGAATGCACTACACTCCATCCAACCTGCCATGGAAATTATAATTAAAGTAAAAAAGATTGTAAGCCTCACCAGACACAGTATTGTCGCATCCGACGAATTGAAAAGATTACAGAAACGAGACGGAAAAACTGACGGAACGATCTTGAAGTTTATCCAAGATGTTGAAACGCGATGGAACACAACTTATTATATGTTAGAGCGTTTTTTGGCACTAGAGGAATATGTTTATCCAGTAATGTTAAAATGTGCCAATATGCCAGATATGCTTTCAAGGGCTGAAATTTCGGTTCTAAAAGATTTGGTAGCATTGATGAGTTCTGTGGCAAGTGTAATTACCGAGATAAGCGGGGAACGCTATCCCACTTGTAGTGTGATTATTCCAATTATCCATTGCATGACAGCAACTATTACTGATTGCGTGACCACGACAGAAATTGGCAATGAGTTTCAAGAGAAATTGCTCAATCAGATCAACAAGAAAAACATTTGGAATCGACTCGAATTCTGGCAATCTCGACAATTTTAGATCCTCGTTTTAAAAGACTACACTTCAAAACTGCCTTAGCAGCTTCCCAAGCAATCCAATATATTGATTATCAGCTAAGAAGGATTTCTGACTATAAAGAAGGAAAAAAAAAGAAAACGATCAAGATATTAATAATGCGAAGAGTTCAACTCTAAATCTGTGGCATTTACACGATAATCTTGTGATGAAGAATAGAAAGATGTCTGATACAGATTCTGAAACTTTGAGTCTGGAATTAAAACAATATTTACATCAACCGGTAATCAAACGTTCAGAGAATGCTTTCAACTATTGGAAATCATTGAAGCATGCATTTCCAACACTGTCTAAATTGGCATTTCAGTATCTAAGCGTTATTTCAACATCAGTGCCATGCGAACGTTTGTTTTCACATGCTAGGAATGTGAAAATAGATAATCGCAGTCGTCTTACTGGTGAGCACCTCAACATGTTATTGTTTTTGAGCAGTCTATCAAAAGAAGAATGGGGACTAACATAAAAATATTGTCTATGGTTTTACTTGTTTGCCCTCTTTTTTTTTTACTTTCTTTTTTTCTACTTTCTGTACTTAAAATGAGATTTACTTATCTTTATCTTTTACTAGAAGGCTTTGTTTGTTTACTAATTTTTATTTTATTTTCATGAGTGTATTTAACTATGTACTAATGGTATAAGATGTATTTAACTATGTACTAATGGTATAAGATGTATGTTTATATGTATGCATTACTCCCAATTAAATAGAACTTCCATGTTAAACTATTCCATCTTGAACTATTTCCTTAAAAACATGCTACTATTTCCTTCACTCATGTACCACATAACACAATGCATGGATTTATGAATTATGGTTTGCTGTGAAAGCATGTACATTTCACAAATCATGACTAACAATCAAATTAATTTTTGAAAATTATTTATAGCGACAGCAACCTGGAAAGTATACTGCAGCATTTTGGAAACCTAATTCTGATGAGAAATTTCTTAACGAAAGAGTAAATAAAATTAATTATATTCATTAATTTGCGTTATTCCTCTATAAAATTATCTTAACTATTTTTACAATATAAAAATGCTTTGTTTTTTTTAAATAATCGATTTATCGATACTTTTTGTGAAAAATCGATTAATCAACATCGATATATTCAAACATCGATTAACTTAGCATCGATTTTTTTTTCATACATCGCCCATCCCTAGCTACCGTTCGGGTTAAATTGTGCTCCAGAAATTTTCCATAGAATTATTTCGCAAACTTTTGAGAACATTAAAAATGTCATTTCTTTCCAAGATGATATTCTCTTATGGGCGAATACAAAAGAAGAACTGCAAAGTAGCTTAAATAAAGTATTGGAAACAGCCAAGGCAAGGGGCATAAAATTTAATCCGAGAAAATGTGTTTTCGGTACGGAAAAAATTCGTTTTTTGGGTCATATTTTTAGTCAAGAAGGAATGGCAGTAAATCACGAAAAAGTTAAAGCAATTAAAGAAATAAAAGATCCAATAAATAAAAAATCACTTCAAAGAGCGCTTGGAATGTTTAACTATGTTTTCAAATTTATTCCTAATTATTCAGATATTTGTGCCCCATTAAGAGAACTATTAAAAAATTATGTAGAATTTGTGTGGACTAATAATCAAGATAAAGCATTTAAGCAACTAAAAAAATTAATTATTGAAGCTCCAGTGTTAGGATATTATGATTCCAATAAAAGTTTAAAGTTAAGTGTAGATGCTAGTTCAACAGGACTGGGGGCTACATTGATTCAAGAAGATCGGCCTATTGCGTACGCCTCACGAGCTCTAACTGAAGTTCAAACAAGATATTCACAAATAGAAAAAGAATTATTGGCAGTGTGTTTCGGGGTTGAGAGGTTCAGACAATATATCTGGGGAAGAGAATTAGTACAAGTAGAAACAGACCACAAACCCTTAATTGGCATTTTCAAAAAACCTTTACACAAGGTTCCAACGCGACTACAAAGAATGATGTTAAAACTACAACCGTTTCATCTGACCATTAAACATGTTCCAGGTAAATATATGTATATTGCGGATACGTTGTCCAGAGATTTTTTAATGAAATCAAATGGAATTTGATGAAGACATAGAGGTGCAAATAGCAATGCTCATAGAAAACTTGCCAATCACTGTGGAAAATTGGAAACTAATTTCTAAATATTCGTCAGACTTTCTCTTGACAAAGTTGAAGCAATACATTTTGAAGGGATGGCCAATAAATTATAAAAATGTTGATGAGATATTAAAGCCGTTTTTTGAGTTTAAAGATGAGTTAGCAATTATTAAAGAACTAGTTTTTAGAGGAAATAGAATTTTGATTCCAACAGCCTTAAAGAAATATATGTTGGGAAAGTTACATACAGGTCACTCTGGCATAAATAGAATGATCAAAAGAGCGGAAATGATTATGTATTGGAGAGGAATCAATTAAGACATAAAAAAATATGTCAAGTCGTACAATAGTTGTCAAAAATTTCAAGATAATCAAATTAAACAGGTTATGAAGTACAAGGAAGTTCCAGAATTGCCATGGGCGAAAGTAGGCTGCGATATATTTGAGCTAAATCAAAAATATTATATAGTGGTAGTAGATTCATTATCAAATTTTATTGAAGTGGTATCTCTAAGTAATTTGAAAAGCTCAACGGTGAAAAGGTTGTAGTTTTAACATCATTTTAGTTATTGAGAAATTGAAGACAGTTTTTGCTAGACATGGAATACCAGTAATATTATATACGGATGGAGCGTTATGCTTTGATTCAGAAATGTTTAGACAGTTTACCAACAGTTGGGATTTTACCCATATTATGTCTAGTTCTCATTACCCAAAATCTAATGGGTTAGCAAAAAGCGCGGTTAAATCAATAAAAAAATTGTTAAAGAAAGCATTCGATACTGGAGAGGATCCATATTTGGCTCTTTTAAACTTAAGAAATACTCCTCGGGGTAATGTCCACTCTCCTGCTTCTATTTTAATGGGCAGAAGTCTAAAAACTAATATTCCGTGTTCATTCAAATCGTTAATTCCCAAGACAACGTATAAAAAAGACAAAACAGTAGTGATATAAGACCGGTTCTAACCCATGGGGCAATGAGGGGGGGTGAGGGGCGAGGGGAACCCAGGGCGCGGGGGAATGACGTCACGCGGGGAGGGGAATGACGTCCGCGATGTACCGCGAGGGGTCCGCGGGGAGGGGGAAGCGTCCGCGATTTTGGTACCGGGTCCGCGAGGGGTCCGCGGGGAGGGGGAGCGTCCGCGAGGTTAGGGTCCGCGAGGGGTCCGCGGGGAGAGAGGAATCCGCGAAAGACCGCATGAAGCTTTTTGGGTGAGGGGTCCGCGCGGAGAGAGGAACGCGAAGGAGAGCGCGAGGCGAACATGAGAGAGAGATGACGCAAGCGAGGCGTATATGCAAGAGCGAGAGAGATAATGCGAGATGGTTAGGTAGCGAGATGACGCGAAGGAGAGCGCGAGGCGCACGCGAGAGAGATATCGCAAGAGCGAGAGAGATAGCGGTCGCGAGATGATGCGGCGATGGAGAGCGCGAGAGCTGATGCAGCGAAGGAGAGCGCGAGAGGCGGACGCGAGAGAGGTAACGCGGCGAAGGAGAACGCAAAGAGAGAGGCGTTCGTAAGAGAGAATTTTTTTTAATTAATATTTTTTCTTTTCATATTTTTTTAAATTAATATTTTTAGGATGAGGAAGGGGAGAGGACCTATTCTAAAATAAATACATTTATTTAATATTTAAAATAATGTTTATTTTTAAAATGAGTATGTGTAATATTGATAATTGTGTGTGTGTGTGAATTTAAAAATATAAAAATGAAAATATAAAATATAATATAAAATAAGATATAAATTATTATAAAATATAAAATTTAAGTGGGTGAGAATGGTGGGGCGGCCGAATGTGAGGTGCTACGAGGTGACGGCTGGGCGGGGACTCTTGCATAACAGAAAATTTTTATTAATTATTTTAATAATTTTTAAAAGTAAAAAGAAATACTTACTAGTTCCAATTTTCCACCACAGGTTCAGGTGGATACGGATCTAGACCAAACAGCTCCCGAAGAGCGTACATGTTCTCCCATAGCCCATTGTAAATTTTGTCAATTTCCCGCGCCTCCACAGTTTCGCACCACATTTCTGCGAATATTCGCCGATTTTCCCACCTAACCATTCTCACCCACTCTCGTTCAGTTAGACCTTGCTCAACCATATGTTGCGGCCTTAAATTTTGCACAATGCTATCGATTATCTGAAAAATATGAATATTTAATATATATATATATATATATCTAAACATATTGCAATATTCTGTACAATAGTTTTAAATAAATTGTACTACTTACTATTTCGGGGAGCGTACGGCGCAGAAACCCTCCAGTCATTTTTTTTTTCACTATTTTTACAATTTAACTTTACTATACTTAACAGCACAAACGCTAAAAACTTTATGACAAACATCGCGGAGACAGACCCGCTCTCGGTAGGAAAAGTAGGAGATGTATGACATAATAGCTTGAACGCTTACTCAGTACATGAGATAAGAAAACAGATGGTCCGAGACAAAGATTCCATGATGAGAATAAGCATATGAATAATATTTAAAATTGAAACCACAATCGAACGTCAATAGAACCACGTTCGAACCACAATCGAACCTCGATCGAACCACGTTCAAACATCGATCAACCACCTTCGAATCACTTTCGAACCACTTTCAAACCACGTTCGAACATCGATCAACCACATTCGAACCTCGATCAAACATCAATCAACCACCTTCGAACCACTTTCGAACCACGATCAACCACCTTCAAATCACTTTCGAACCACGATCAACCACTTTCGAATCACGTTCGTACCTCGATCGAACACCAATCAACCACCTTCGAACCTCGATCGAACATCAATCAACCACCTTCGAACCACTTTCGAACCACAATCAACCACCTTCAAACCACTTTCGAACCATGTTCGTACCTCGATCGAACACCAATCAACCACCTTCGAACATCAATCAACCACCTTCGAACCTCGATCGAACATCAATCAACCACATTAAAACCTCAATCGACTACATTTAAAAATTATAACATAAGAATGCTGTCGCATACTGAAATTAATACGAGCACGTGCGGACATATAATTCTTGTATGCATATGAGGAAAAGGAGAGATAGAGAGAACAAAGAGAATATTATTTCAATATTAATTTATTCAAAAAAAGGGTGTGGCGAATCATTGCGATGATTTGACCACCAATTAAATATTTTAAATACATTTTCTAAAGCGCAATTTTTTACATGTTTATCGCAACGTAGGCTATAGGTAGTATCTAAGTTGTTTAAGATAGGAATATCTTCATAGTTTGCATCCAAGGTCTCAATAATGAAACCGTTTCTCGCATCGTCCATTATATCGGTCAACCATTCTCGCTTTTCATGGCCTTTTACGTACACGAGAGAGGATGACTCTTCTTCTTCATGTATCATACCAGCGATAGCTGTTGTAATCAAACGTTGAGCCATGCTGTATGGAACGTTTCCATCTACCCATTGCAATCCATGATGATTTCGAGTCAACCATGAGCCTCATGGCATGAGGCTTGACGTCTCTCCGATTTTATGAGCACACCCCATGGTACGGGGCATGCGAAAAAATAATGTGAAACAATGAATCCTCTTCTGAGGATCGCCGCTTCCTTCACAATAAACTGTTTATTGAAAATAAATCCTTGTAGATCCACAAACGTTGATACAACCATATTGTTGCAAGAATGTTGGACGACTGATGTCGATTGTTAAAAATCTCAATCTTTTATATCGGAGGATAATTGCTGGTTAAGTAATTTTACGAACTATGTTGGTCAACGGACAATATTCGACAACACGATCGTGCAAAATGAGACAATAGGCGGTAGTATTTGCCGGTACATCTTCCTTACATTCAAATTCTATTCTCACGTCCACGGTAGAATTTTTGACAGATTCATTTTGTCGCGAACAATCAATAACTGCGAGAGGACCGCAATGTAGAAATTTTGCGATAGTTAGTACATTCTCAATATCACACCCGTAATAAGATTTGCGAAAACGAGAGTACATATCATACAGAATCGACCATCTGTTTTTATCGAAATCTAAATTTAAATCATCGTAGGGATAAGATTCCGAGTTTAGATATAGCTTAACGTTGGCTAATTTACAATGATCGAATGTAGTATTATCTTTTGTCATAACATTCTTTTTACCAGTCTGCAGTGCAAAGATCACATATCGCGGCTTTTCCAGATGAGAGGCTGTTTTCACAGTCCACGAATGCTTGGTCGTACTATGTAACAGCGGAAATTCATACAGATCCCAAGAGCGAGAACTCATGTTTAAGGATCGCCCGCTTTCCAATGCTCGTAACAAGGATAGTTTATTGATTTCATTCAATATTACATGCGGCATACGCCATTGTATCTTGATCAATTCAATATCAGCTTCCGCACGTCCATACAGACAATTGTTGTCGTTGCGCGAACGTATCAAAATTAATTCATGGCGAGCGTTAATCACAACTTGCTTGTAATCTTCGCAAAATCCCAACAGCATGTTGAGCGGTACGCAAAAGTTAAACATGCAACTATCACCACATGATCCATTATGTGTCATATCCCACCCGGCATTCTTCAAGATTTTACTTCTCTCCGTACTTAAAGAGACATAATTTTTCAACGTAGAAGTTATTCCAACGTTTCTGTTGCGATCAATCTCCACACCATCGAGTTCATATCGAATTTCATCAAACATGAACGCAACGCAGTTATTTGCCAATACCAGTGTTTCATTTGCATCTATTTTAGATACCGTCAACTTTCTCTCAACATACAGAAAGCTTTCGCACGGTAACGTGTACAAATCCTTTTTTTTTTTTTCTTGTGTCGCTGTGGAAACCATCATGGTACCACTCGCCCCCGGGTAGGGGACGAGGGTTATGTGGGACTCCTTGTTCCCCTTGACCGATCCACGAATGGATCAGCCAGGGGGGCCCAAGACCTACCGCACTAAAACCACAGCGGGTGTCCATCACGGGCGTTGATTGGGGGGCGCGAAGGATGCTGGGATCCCATGCCAACTCCGCGCCCCCCCCCCCCGCCAAGCCTTCTCGAGAGGAGCGCCGCATAAACGGCGCTCCCCCTCGCGGTTGCGGCGCAGGGCAACACCGACCCCACGCCGCACCCTCCCAAAAAGTTTGGGCGGAGTCACGGCTCGAGTAGCCCGCTCGAGCCGCCACCCTCCGCCTCCGGAGTGGTGCTCCCACCCTCTCCCAAAGGGATAGGGGATTCGGCATCCAGCCCCAGAGGCTCTCACCAGGGGGGCCCTCTCAGAAGGAGAGGAGTCCTCTCTACGGCGTTGATGCCCTCCCGCCGGTGCCTTTCGGCTCCCGGTGAGAGGGCCTTCCCGCCGCATCTAGGGGGGAGAGGTCGCGCCCACAAGGCCGGGCAGAGCGCGACCCCACAGGCACACGACCCCTCCCTCCGGCCCCCCCAGCTGCGGCTCCCTCCGCTCCCTAAGGGAGTTAGGATTCGGCCGCAACCAGGGGGGTTGCCTATTGGGGGCGCGGGTGCCCCGGGCCCAAACGGGACCGACACACCCGCGCCCCCATTCCCAAGGGGGTGGCGGGGGGGGAGGTCCGAGACCCAAGAGTCCCAGGCCCCCCGTCATCCCCGCCCTGCGTGGCGCAGGTGTTATGTTGGGGACGCCTCCCCCCGCCCCCGCTGCCACAAATGGGGATGCCCACCTAGGTGGACACCCCCACCGACGACGAGGGAAAAAAGGAGAGCCGCCCCCACCCCCCGTGAGGCCGCAGGGGGGGGGTTCCGGGACCTTAAGTGTCCCGGGTCCCCCCCACCGACGACCCCATCCTGGGTCGACGCTTAACTGCGGGTATGAGCCCGCCCCCCGGTCTCCACCGTCTGCGGGAGTACCCGCACCCGGCGTAGGAGGAGGGGGGCGCCCCCGCCACTTCCTTCTTCTTCCTCATCGTTCTCCGAATCAGGGGGGGTTTGTCCTCCCCTCCCTCTTCCGCGCCCCTCGCCCAGCCTCCTGTCTACTACTCCGCCCCCTCCGGTGGGCGTCCCCTTCTCCTGCGACGGGGGGGTCCGCCTCCGCGTCCCCGCCTCGGCGGACCGCCCCCGCCGCCACCCCTTCTACCACGGGCACCCTCTCTCTGTCGTGCCCTCTCGGCCACCACCCCCCTGGGCCCGACCCGGGCCTGAATCGTGATGATGGATTGACAGGCTTTATATCAGTCGTTTGAAGAAATCGTAAACACAATTGTCCACAATTATTCTGATTATAATTTTGATAGGATGTGTGATTGTATTCTATTTTCGTAACATTTAAATATTGCACCAATTCTTTGGGTGGTTGAAGATTACCAAAACTATCGAAATATATTGATCGATTTCCCCTCTTTACATATGCTACCCAATGAGTACCGGGACCATCAACGTCATCCAAATTTAGAATACCGCTTTCATTTTGTCGTATACCGCTTATTGGTAAATTATTGCGCATGAAAACACCTCTAAAGAATGGTATACGCATACGTCTTGCCAGTTGTTGCAATTGTACATTAGTTGTTACACCCACAGGCATTTTTAGCGTTTTTTTTTGACGTTTTTTTTTTGACGTTTTTTTTTTTTCTTAGTTGAGAATCCCTGTCCATGCTTGTATGGAGCGAGATAAACTCCACGACCTTCCATAGCGCGATTATGACGTTGCATTTCTTCAAGCTGACGTTGCGCAGCCTTACTATCATTCACAGCCTTTGCGACTCCCGCTGCTCCACCGGCCAACGAACCGAGAACTCCCAACAATGGTAAAATTGGTAAGATACCACCACGCTTCGCCACAGGCAGTATTCGTTTCTTCTTCTTTTTCAAAGATTTTTTCGTCTTCATCCCCATACCGAATTTTGTCTTTGCTTTCATAGCTGCTCAAACAGTCGTAGCGGCTGCTCTTTCACCAAGAGTCGAATCTCTCGCAGTAATACGTTTTCGCGCTTTCGCAGCGAGTATATTATCAGCAACGTGTCGTTCTCTGAGGGCGTTGCTTTGAGAATATGCAATGTCGTGCTCGCGACACGCGGCATCCAATGGATTAATATCTCGATCTCCTCTAGCCAACCGCTTTTCCAAATGAGTCCCCGGACCGCAAAACTGATAGCCGGGGATATGGAATTCGATCGGAAGTGCGTTTATCGCGCGATTAAAGAGACCACTACCTATTTTCGTTGACATTCGCTGCAATCCTTTATCATCGGCGCTGGACCGTCGATGTGCGTTTGCTGCCACGGTCGATTGTAATGTTTGAAACAGCGGCGACAAGTCTGAATCTCTGGATCCGCCTTTATGTGTTCCGGAAGTTTATCCCACACGTAGTGGATGTGATTTTCATATCGCAATAAAAATGCTTTTGGTACAAATTGCAGCTGTTCGGCGCTTAAACCGTGAATATCGGAAGCACTTGTTAGCAGAACAAACATTTTTTCGGTACTGAGCGATTCATGGTTCCGCGCAGCTATAAATAGGCTCTCCATGACTCATTCATTCATTCGAGAGAAAACATGCGGTTCGTTCAGCAATCGACGATAATCAAAGTTACAAATTTCGACGATAAAACACGGTTAATGTTGGATAAAGAAATACGCAGACATGGAAACATGCTACCAAATACTATACGCGGTATCATCTGCGGCCTCTCGAATTGCGGTAAAACTAACACGTTGATTAGTTTGATAGAAAGCCCGTATGCGCAGAAACTCGTAAAAAAACACAACATCAATCATTACTCGACGTATTCTGTTATGAAAGCCTCAGTGGTGGAACGATTTAATCGTACTTTAAAGAACAATATGTGGAAAATGTTTACACTTAATGGCAATTACAAGTGGATCGACGCGCTGTCCCGACTCGTTGCAGAGTACAATGCGCGAAAACATTGCACTATCGGCATGAAACCTATCGATGTTACTCCGGAGATTGCCGAAAAACTTTTAAATACGATATACAGTAACGTAAAAATTGCTGCTCCGGCAAGATTCAAAGTAGGCTGTCAGGTACGCGTGAGTAAATTCAAGACCATCTTCGAAAAAGGTTTTACACCAAATTGGACTACCGAAATATTTAAAATTATCAAAGTGCAGAAAACTAATCCTGCGACATATATACTTGAAGATTCGCGCGGAAATTCCGTCGCCGGAGGATTCTACGAGTACGAGTTACATCATGTTGCAAATCCCGATGTATATCTCGTGGAAAAGATTTTGCGGAAAAAAGGCGATGATGTTTATGTGAAATGGTTGGGACTGGATAAATCTCACAACTCATGGATTCATAAAAATAATGTATTATAAACATTTATTTAAAATATCTGTACACTGTTTATTTTACAATATATTTATCTAATAATTTTATACATACAAATATACATATAATATACATATTTATACAAAATATATTACAACAAATATTATTTACAAAGGTATTTTATAATGTCCCCATGGTAATGTATCAGTGGTTTCAGGTATGATATACCGCTTGTCATCGTGAGGACTTAGAGCAATTTTCGTCTCGCGAATGGTGTATACTTCATGCAATTTCGATCTTATACATGACTGACTACGTGTCATTACAATCTCTTCATTCAAACACCGCGTATATCATCAAACGTTATCGTTCTCGCGACAACCTTACTCTTGACACCTTTTACTTTTTTCGTATCTTTCTTGCCATCCACTCGCAAGGCATACATTTTTGCTCTAAGCCCTACAAATTCGGTCATAATCGCGCCGTTGTTTTCATCTTTCATTAGACCAGGTACCTTTTTATTCATGAGCGGTATACCGTACACATTGTCCGCAGTGTAATCGCTCGTATCAAATTTGTCGAGGTTGCGCTTTATATTCTCGTACACATCGTCGCATTCGATGTGGTATATTAGGCTGTCTGTGTCGGTGTACATTACCCGGCATCTGTCACGATACAGCGGTGACATGTACTCATGATGGAATTCATATAAACATGTTTTGGAGATGTCGAGTATGCACATGCCGACATAGATTGGTTTATAAAATTTTACCTCGAGTTTGTGTAATTCGACAGCGATTAGATTTTCAGAAAAGATGCTTCTACTGTGGAAATTTGGTTTCGCAATCATTGCCTCTGCACCGTATCTTCCTTCCCAATGTGTGATAAGTTTTACATCAACCCGATTACGCACATTTTCCATCGTTTTGCCGAATACTGCATTATTCATCAATTTATATAAATTTTTTTCAAAATCATTTTTTGGTTGCGTTCTAAATTGCGTATTAAGTTCGATATAATTTCGAAGCCATGGAAATTGCGCGAATTGTAATATGCGATGTATTTTTGCAACGCGAAGGCCGTGACGCGTACATTGCTGCAGGTTGCGTTAGTGTATCACATATCGCTTCTTGTTGTATAGCGTTGCGAGAAGCTTATCTTCCCGCTTGCCTGGCGGCTTGTCGCGTGTTGGGCAAAACGGTAGGTCAGTGTGCGTGTCGTGAAGATGTCGCGGATATTCTAAATCTACCTCGAGGATGTAGCCTGTGGGTGAATCGAGCGTGATAGATGATGTGTCGAAATTAGATACATCGTCGACCCATTGAAAATCAGCATAAGGCAATGGTTGACACATTGCCCATCCATACAAATTATTTACATCGAAATACATTAGATATGAAGATGGTTTCAATGGATCGTACGACTGCATATACTTGTTATTAGCGTGTGCATATCTGTTTGAACATTGACTCAGACCACCGCGTATACCCCCCCCCCTCCCCGTTCGATAAACATTACCATATCAATGTCTGTGGCAGTTCGAAATTTACAAGTGTATTGTAAGAAATATATGTATATTTCTACGCCCGATAGTTGCTGCCACCACATACCGGGTGGCGCATGCGCGCGCATAGGCGTCTCGTGCTCCGACACGAGAGAGCTCAGGAGAGCGCGATCGGAGGAGACTCTCCTTCGAGAAGCGAGCGAGTTAAGTTCTGCGAGAGTCGTCAAGTGTATATTCTTCTGAATAAACCTTTCGTTGTTTTACGTTCAAGTATATAGATCAAGTATATTCAGTGCTATCCTCGACCACGCTTCCTCATCCGGACTACACCTTTGATAAATAAATAACACACCATCCTCGACATTCTAATCCAGTTTATTGAAATTATTCTCGGTCAGTAACTTACATCTCAGAAGTGGGATACGGATCACTCGATACAGCGATGGATCGCGCGGCGTTAGAAAAGCTCACAGTGGAGCAATTGAGACAAGAAGCAGCTAAGTATAGGCTGCCTACGACAGGAAGGAAGTTTGAGCTTATCGAAACCTTGATAAGCCATTTCCAGAGCAACGCTCCGGTAGAGGACCTAATAGGACTTGCCGCAAACGAGGCAAGCTCCGAAAATAGAGAGGTCCCGTTGCAAGGAGCAGGCCCTTCGGGAAGAGCGGGCCCTTCGGAAAGAACAGCTCCGACGAGCATGGCTAGCCCGTCGGAACGAATGGACCCCCTTCAACAGGTGGTCGCCGCCCTCCAAGGAGTAATCCGACGGCAGGATGAAGAGCGGCAAGACCAAAGGTGCTTCTTCGAGGAGCAACAAAGAAGCTTCGCTCAACTCCTAGAGGTGTTGGCGGCTCGAAGCAATCCTGGAGCACCAGCTGGAGAAACAGTGCTCCAATCCGAGGACCGCCGGAGCGAGAACCATTGCGCTCGCCGGCGGGATCTCCTCCGATTTCTGAGGGACGATCAACGTGGTCGTCCGGCCCTGCAATCCAGGCATTGACCTCCCAAATCCCAGAGTTCGCTGGTAAGGAGGAGGACAATGTCCGCACGTGGATCCGGAGAGTCGAAAAGGTGACCCTGGTCCACGGAGTTAGCGACGGAGTCGCGCTGCTGGCAGCCTCGAGCAAGCTGTCCGGATCGGCTCGCCGGTGGTTCGACGTCCAGAGCGGAGCAGCAGTTGAATCGTGGATCGGCCTCCGCGATGAGATGATTAAGATGTTCGATCAGAAGGTTCCCTTCTTCAAAGTGATGCAGCGCATCGAAGCCCGGAAATGGCAGTCGGGCAGGGAGACCTTCGATGAATATGCCATACATAAATTGGCGATTATGCATCGAGCAGACCTTGCCGAGACGGACCAGATACATCTGCTGATAAGCGGAATCACGCAGCCGTCGCTAAGAGGCATTGCGCTCTCGGTGTCGGCGGAGACGGTAGACGTCTTTCTGGAGCATATGCGCCGGATCACCCAGGGTATGGGAGACCTGGACAAGAAACCGGCGACGACCAACCCGACGGCCAAGGCGAAGGACTCCACCTGCAGGAACTGCGGAAAGAGAGGTCATGGACATAAAGAATGCAGAAGTGAAGCTAGCTGTTTTTATTGCAAGGAGAAGGGCCATCGTCGTTTCGATTGCCCCCTCCTCAAGAAAAAGGAAGCTAAGGCGCAGAAAGCAGTATCTACTTCGGCGGTGGCAGCCGGGGTCTCCGAGGAAAGCCTCCAGGCGGACGTAGTGGCAGCCGTCGGGGACGCACATCACCGGCTCGTCGTCGAGGACCCTCTCGTTTGCGTAGACAGCCTGTTGGGTGAGCGGAAAAAATGGTTAGCGTTAATAGATACGGGAAGCCCCGTCTCGTTCGTTAAATATAGCGTTTATTGTAAATACATAAAGCCCACGGGTGTTAAATTAAATCCGTCGGATCGCGTATTAAAAAATTTAAGCGACCAATCTTTGGAAACTTTTGGAAGAGTCTCAGTACAAATATCTCTAGAAAAAATGCCCGGAATTTTGTTCGACTTAACTTTATTTGTTATGAACAGCGATTTCTTCCAAGCCGACTTTATATTAGGTCGCGATTTCTTGACAAAAGAAAAGCTAACATTGGTCCTCAGGCCTACCGCACAAGGGCAGAAAAACACGGTCGAGTTGTTTGCCTGCCTGCCTTTGTGCGTAGAGGATCAAAATACCGCTATAGAGCAGACAATAGACAACCTTGCGACTGACTTTGATTCGGAGACGGAAAAACAATTGAAAATTGCAATAACAGAAATTGAAAATAAGCAGGTCGTACCAGTAAATGACGGGTACGCGGTACAGGTCCGGCTCAAGGACGAATCCGTCTACGCGTATGCCCCGCGGAGATTCGCCCATAGCGAACGTCTCGAGATGCGCCGGGTTGTGGATGACCTACTCCGACGCGGCATAATCCAGCCGAGCGTCTCGCCTTATTGCGCCAGGGTCGTCCCTGTAAGGAAAAAAGACGGTAGCATGAGATTATGCGTTGACTTGCGGCCGCTTAATAGTCGAATTATAAAACAAAAATTCCCCTTCCCGGTAATAGAGGAATGTCTCGCAAGACTCGGGGATGCGAGAGTATTCTCTTTAATGGATTTAAAAGATAGCTTTCATCAGATTCAGGTACACGAGGATTCAACGAAATACTTTGCATTCGCGACCCCGGATGGGCAGTTCGAATACAAGTTTTTACCGTTCGGGTATAGCGAAGCCCCGGCCGAATTTCAAAAAAGATTGTTTCAAATATTAAATCCGTTGATTAGAGAAGATAAGGTAATCGTGTATATGGACGACGTGCTCATCCCGTCCCAGACGGTCGAAGAAAATATAGCAATATTAAAGAAAGTCACGTTAATTCTCAAGAAATACGGATTTCAATTGAATTTGTCAAAAAGCAAATTTCTCAAAAGAAAAATTGAGTTCCTCGGATATATAGTATCGCAGGAAGGAATAACGTTAAACTCACGACACACGGAAGCGGTGAAAAAATATAGTCAACCGAAGGATCGCTTGCAACTGCAACGGTTTTTAGGTCTCGTAAATTATTTTCGGCGGTTTATAAGAAATTTCGCGGGAAAAGCGCGTCCGCTGCAAAACCTTTTAAAGAAAGACGTTGTTTTTGACTTTGACAACGCGTGTGTCGAATCGTTCAATAAATTAAAAACGGAACTCACCTCGGCGCCGGTATTGCGGCTGTATAATCCAGCCGCCGAAACACAATTGCACACCGATGCATGCAGTACAGGATTCGGCGCGATCTTGCTTCAAAAGCAGCCCGACCGGTCCTGGGCTCCGGTAGCATATTTCAGCCAGGCCACCAAGGATGCTGAAAGCAGATACCATAGTTATGAGTTGGAGATGCTAGCGGTCGTGCGAGCGATAGAGCGTTTCCACTTATATCTATACGGTATAAATTTTACCATCGTAACAGATTGTAATGCGATTGTTTACGCGGTCAAAAAAGCGAATCTTAACCCACGAATAGCTAGGTGGACGCTAGCTCTTCAAAATTACAACTTTGAGATAACTCACCGGCCCGGCACGCGTATGTCCCACGTCGACGCCCTTAGCCGTAGCATAGCCTACGTCAATGAGCTTCCCCTCGAGCGCGAGCTCGAATTCCGCCAGTTAACTGACCCTAAAATCAAAGAAATTAGTCAAAATCTGGAAATGCGAGAGGACAAACGTTTTAAATTAATAGACGGACTAGTTTACCGATGTGAAGACAATGGCGAAAAATTCGTGGTGCCAGAATCCATGGTGATAAGCATTCTGCGAGCTTACCACGATGATATGGCACACTGCGGTGCAGAGAAAACCCTCTCTGGAATAAAACAAAATTATTGGTTTCCTTCCATGCGTAAGAAAACATATGACTATTTAGAAAATTGCCTTACCTGCCTTATGTCGAATAGTTCTACACATAGATTTGAGGCGGAGACTGCACTATATCCTTTGCCCAGTGCCCCACTGCAAATCCTCCACGCTGACCATCTCGGTCCGCTGCAGGCTACACCTAGAAATCACAAACATATATTAGTTATCGTGGATGCTTTCACTAGATTCACTTGGTTATTTGCGACAAGGTCTACAGGGTCTAAAGAAACTATAGATCATATGGAAGAATTATTTAACTTATTTGGGAAACCGATAGAATTAGTGACAGACAGAGGCACGGCCTACACATCGCATGAATTTGCAGAGTATGTTAAAAAGAAAAAAATAAAGCACCGGAAAATAGCAGTGGCGGCACCCTGGGCCAATGGTATAGTGGAGAGAGTCAATAGATTTGTCACAAGCTCTCTCACTAAACTACTCGACTCTCCCTCAGACTGGAGTCAATATCTGGGGACGTTACAGTATATTATAAATAATACACACCATTCAAGCATCAAAGCGAGTCCCTCAAAACTCTTGCTTGGCTATGATCAGCGTAGCCACGTTGATTTTCCTTTCGCAAGCTTTACACAAGCCCTAGTAGATGTTGACTCGGATCTGCAAAAGGAGAGAGAGATTAATAGAGAAGCAGCCCTTCAGGCAACAGAAGAAGTTCGTAATTATAACAAAATGTATCGTGACAAGCGCAGCGTGAAACCCTCAATATACAGTGAAGGCGATTATGTAGCAGTAAGGGATACGCGTCCCACACCTGGAGTCAATTCTAAATTAAAAACGAAATACAAAGGTCCCTACCTGGTCGCCAAGAGCCTTGGAAATAATCGATATGTCATCCGTGACATCCCCGGCTTCAGTTTGACAACCAGACCGATGGACACAATCCTCTCAAGTGACAGGCTCAAGCCGTGGATACGGATAAAGGATCCGGAAAATAATCAAGGACAATAATTCTATTAACTTTTCGTTAGATCTTAGAGTTTAAGAATATTATTTTGTAAATCAGTGTAACATTTATAGCAGTAAGACAAAGACAGTATACTGACAGTACAATACAAACCTTGTAAATAACGTAGAGAAACAAATATCCTCGTCCAAATGATGTGTAAACCACAACCACAAGTCCCTGGATGTGCGTAATAGCAATCGAGCGCGCGTGACTTTGTGCAATATTGTATAACAACGCAATTATTGTAAAATACGGTGCCGGTAAAACAGCACTCCTGACTTACCACCGAGACGGTGGCAACGCCAAGATGGCCGAGCTGTAAGAAATATATGTATATTTCTACGCCCGATAGTTGCTGCCACCACATACCGGGTGGCGCATGCGCGCGCATAGGCGTCTCGTGCTCCGACACGAGAGAGCTCAGGAGAGCGCGATCGGAGGAGACTCTCCTTCGAGAAGCGAGCGAGTTAAGTTCTGCGAGAGTCGTCAAGTGTATATTCTTCTGAATAAACCTTTCGTTGTTTTACGTTCAAGTATATAGATCAAGTATATTCAGTGCTATCCTCGACCACGCTTCCTCATCCGGACTACACCTTTGATAAATAAATAACACACCATCCTCGACATTCTAATCCAGTTTATTGAAATTATTCTCGGTCAGTAACTTACAGTATGCTTTAACATGGCGTCCCACGTATACCCGGGGAGAGTATAATAATACGCGGGGTCGAGCCCATAACTCTCGATACATTTATCCCGAAAATTTTCAAAAATGTCAGCTAATAACAAGACATCAGTTTTTAAATATAAGTCGCTATATTCGCCCAGCGTTCGAATGGAGAACCGCTCCCAGACGTTTTCGGCGTGCGCGTAATCGTTCTCGGATACAGTGTCGCCGGTCAAGGAACTGTAAAATGATTCGCGCGGTGGTAGACATGTATCTTGCAACTTGTCGACACAGTCAATGTATTCGTATGGAAAGACACCTTTCCGTGTTAATAATTCGAAATTTTCGGTGGATAAATTTTGAAATTTCAATTGTAAATTTTTGAGTTTATCTTTACTTAGAAATGATGCCAATTTGTCGAGACTTGTCGTGAGAAATTTATATGAATCGACAAAACGCAATTTAATTTTCTGGATTTGTCTTCTGCAATTTGAACATTTTTTGTAAATGATATATATTTTTCTTTAGTTATTGGAAGTAATTCGATTCCCCCTTCGAACGCTGTAGCTATTTCCTTAATTATGTAATGTGAGTCGTAACCGGATAAATTATGAAATATTATTGGAATGCAAAAAGAGTTTTTATAATTTAAGTTGCAATTTGAGTGTGCTGGACCTCTGTACCACCCGGTCATATGGCAATGATCGCGTACGCGTGTATCGTCATCTTGCATGAATGGTTTCTCACATATATGACAATGCGTCGCGCTATGAAATTTTTCCCACTCGTCTGATGTTAAATTTACCATGGGGACGTTAGTTGCTAAAATATTCTTTACGCGTATCGCTAAATTTTGTAGTTGTTGGGAAAACCACGAAACGCAATCTACACTACGACGAGAATAATATTCGGATAATGAATCGTCATATGAGCAATGTACATAATATGCTATACTAAATACTTGGTGATGTTGAAAGTTTTTTTCTTCTTCCGTCTTTGTCAGCACACATTCGAGATCTGCGTATATGACAAAAGGAAGTCGCTCTTTGCGATTAAAGTTGTTGAACGCGAGCCACTTGTCCTTATCGCTCGGTAATCGGATAGCGCAGTCATTCATCTTTCCGCAGTCTACTGTATGTGACTGCAACTTGTCTTCCGAATGGAAGTAGTGTAAGCATCTGTAAAACAAATAATTAGTTTTTTTTCCCACATATATATAATAATTTATATATATATTACATTTTTATATATTTTATATATTGCGTTTTTAATTAAATATACGTACCGATCGCAGATATATTTCTTGTGATCTTTTTTGCTCAATTGCGAGCTCACGAGCCGGGAGAGATTCTTGATCCATGCGAAATGTCCAATGTTGTTGCTGTCTTCCACGTACAGCAAGTTGATGTGTCTGTCTTTCTTCTGCTCACTGAGCCGTATCGAGACAATGTTCTTTTCTTCGATGCTGTACACATTTATCGAAATGTTGTTTGATAGTTCAAACTTTTTAATTTGATTCACAGTCACTAGAAACTCAATGTCTTGGAGATTCAGCACTGTCGTATAATGTGGATATGACGACGTTCTCTCACTATATTTTGCAACTGGATGCAGAGCAGCGACCACCGCCCACGCGAAACATGCATTGTCTTTTGATTGCACATTAACCACCGCTCTCTTCATCATTATTTCTCGCGGTAATTTAACATGGCATCCCGCGCGCATTGGATTATACTTGTTTATATTTACAATTAAATTGATTATTCGCGACAACGCCCAACCACTATCGCGTTCCTGAAATTCTTCTAGCGATGCTAGCGTGGGCTCGATAACGCGGTGATCGTACCAATCATGTAAATCGGAGGTGCGAAAGATTTCAAAGTTTTTCGTATTGATACTTTTATTAGCACGCTTATCGCCTGACACGAATTCGCCATTAAACATAGTGTTCACTTTCACACTAGGGTATTTTTGCAATACTTTTTGCACGTGTCTGATCACAATGTCTTTGGTATCTTCGAGAAATTGACGAGGTTCGATGTGGTTGCTGTTTATCACCGCACCAGTCAAGATGCGGCTCTCGAACGCCGTATCAATCTCTCGCCATATGAGGCCGATGTCTCGCGAACTGCTTACAGCACCTGCATGTACAAAACGTCTGCGTACCGAATTCTTCAACCCTTCTAGGCGAGCAATTTGGGCGACAAGTGATTGTCGAACTCCGATCGGTAATCGTGGACGTTTTATTCGACTTTGTTCTTCCAATGATTCGATGTATTCGTCACATTGCTGCTCCCACACAATGTATTCCTCCACCGAGTTCACCCTTGCTGATTGCTCCAACAAACTTGTTTCCAATTGTGCCATATTTCTTTACTCGAGATGCACTTCTTGAACCTCTGACAAAAATACTGACAGAGTATGCCTCCTTACCAGCATTTTTATTTGATCACTGACACTTGAAAAACTCGAGTATGTTGCATTTTGCACATTTGACCTTGACAATAATTCTAATATTTCATTTGAGGATGGTGTCATAGCGACCATGCAGCTGTTTGAAAATTGCAATTTTGCACATTTTGCTAATAAACTAATTGTGAACACCTGGGGGATGACAGCAGCCGGTGCATTGGCGCTCGTGATACATTTTAGCACATTTCGCAAGATTCATCTCAAGGTGATAGCAGCCGTGCATCAGCGCTTGAAAATTTTGAATATGTTGCATTTTTGCACATTTTGACCTTGACAATAATTCTAACATTTCATTTGAGGATGATGTCATAGCAGCCGCGCATCGGCGCTTGCAAATTTTGAACATGTTGCATTTTGCACATTTTGACCTTGACAATAATTCTAACATTTCATTTGAGGATGGTGTCATAGCAGCCGCGCATCGGCGCTTGAAAATTTTGAATATGCTGCATTTTGAACACCTGGGACTGATGTCATAGCAGCAGCTGTGCATCGGTGCTTTGATTGGTTGAAAATAATATTGGATCAGCAATAATCCCCACCCCATCACATTGGATATTATGGATAAAATTTAATAATAATTTAGTATCACATTGATCACTCGATTGAAAAGGTTCTTTTAAAATGTACTCCGCCAGCATGAATTATTACGTTCCAGTACAAGAGAGCAATGTTTTGTGCAAGAAGAAATGTGACGAGTAAGTTTCAATATTATCTGTTAAATAAAGATTTTTAAATAATGATTTTTAAATAATTATTTTCAATAAAACTTTTGTAGCGCTTCATCTCATCGTGCGGCTCGTATACTTGGAAGAAGATACGTCTTAACCCCAACATCATACAAATATTTGGAAATAGGAATCAGCGTCGGAATAATATCCTATGTGGAATTGACTCTCGGTGATAATCGAGGCAATCAAATAATATTATCCATTGAAACATGGAAATCTCTAATGCGGAAACGAGCAGACATTGAGCAGCTAACTGAAACTCCGCTATGGATTAGTGATCTGACACTCGAAGCGGTTAACATGTATACTTCAAAAATTATAAAAATTACATTATCTGATAATTCTTTGTACATGAAACCATCAACGTTACTACATTTATTCGATTTCGACAAATGTATTGATCATATGTATTCCTGGCTGTGTGAGAATACTCATAGTGTTAATGAAAAATTTAAGCAATTTGTAAATATTTTACAATGTGATAATATCCGCGATGTGAGCAATGCCGCAAAGGCGATACGTGATAGTAATATGTTTAATAGCGAATCACTTATAGATTGTGAATTGATAACTTGTGCTATAAATGAAATTATTTATAATGCTTGCAACAAATAAATTATTTTACTGTTAAACTGTGTTTAATTATTTCTTCCCTGTCTGATATACATAGTCGACAAAACTCTCTGGAGATGTAGAAAAATGATGAGTTAGATGATACTCCAGTTAGAACAGAGAGATGAAGAGATGAAGAGAGATGTAGAATTAAAATCAAGAGGGGAGCAACATTATAATATATGTGTCGTGTCATAGAGTAGCAGACTTATACTTGCATGCTCGTGCTGTGCGGTTGTATGAAACTGTATGATATACTCTAATTGAAGGGAAAACGTGTTGCAACTGTAGATGCTCCCTAAATCAGATTTTATCGTGCAGTGTGTGTCCTATTTGCACATATTAAACTGTTAAAAATTAAAACACTTAAAGTGTGAATTCTGCAAGTGCTGTGAAGATGGCAACTCTGATGAAATATATTGCATCACTGGAAAAAGATGTGTTAGAAATTGCTGCTGTGATGGAAAGAGAAAATTTAGCAGTGCGTCCGACTGAAAGTGGTAAAGTGAGTTATCTGTTCTGGGAGTTAGATTGTGATGAATGTATCGACTTGTTAGAAGGACAATGCTCACAAGAACTTTTGACATTTGTAGACCTGACAATAAACCCGAAAAACTTTTTAATTAAAAATTTGCAATCACGGACAGCTCGAATCGCGCGACTTGAAAGAGAAAGAAAATTTCTACGCAAATGTTACTTAAGCATAGATACCAGTGTTCCTGCGCTTTCGACACACACTCCGGTGAATTCAATCGTCCAGATGATACATGGACGAGAAATAGGTTTGAGAAAACGTCATACAGCTACTCTACAAATTCAAATATCTAATAATTTCCTAAAACCCACATAACCCTAAGTTCCGTCTCCGCGGAACCAGGATATCTCCTTGGAGATTTCCCCTGTGATATAAAAAAAAATTTTTTTTTTAAATTAAAAAAAAAGATATCGCAATTTCCTTGTGAGCATGGCGACTTCTTTGAGAAGGAATAAATGTAGTAAGTATCTCTTTAAATTTATAATAAATAAAAAATGTTAAAGATTATTAATATTTTTTGTGTTATACAGGAGTCCCGCCCAGCCGTCGCCTCCGCTTGCTGCTTCAACCATCATCACCTCATCATCACCATCACCATCGCTCAACACCGCCCCACATCCCCCTATATATTTTATATTTTTATATTATTGTATTATTATATTTTCATTTTTATATTTTACATTCACACACACACACACACACACACACACAATTATCAATATTATTCATACTCATTTTAAAAATAAACATTTTAAATATTAAATAAATGTATTTATTTTAGAATAGGTCCTCTCCTTGCATCCCTACTATTAATAATAGCATAAGAAATATTAAATTATTATTAAGGATATTATTATTATAAAAAAGTCTCTCTCGCGTCCGCCTCTCGCGCTCTCCTTCGCTGCATCAGCTCTCGCGCTCTCCATCGCCGCATCATCTCGCGACCGCTATCTCTCTCGCTCTTGCGATATCTCTCTCGCGTGCGCCTCGCGCTCTCCTTCGCGTCATCTCGCTACCTAACCATCTCGCACTATCTCTCTCGCTCTTGCATATACGCCTCGCTTGCGTCATCTCTCTCTTATGTTCGCCTCGCGCTCTCCTTCGCGTTCCTCTCTCCGCGCGGACCCCTCACCCAAAAAGCTTCATGCGGTCTTTCGCGGATTCCTCTCTCCCCGCGGACCCCTCGCGGACCCGGCTCCAAAATCGCGGACACTCCCCCTCCCCGCGGACCCTAACCTCGCGGACGCTCCCCCTCCCCGCGGACCCGGTACCAAAATCGCGGACGCTTCCCCCTCCCCGCGGAGGACCCCTCGCAGTACATCGCGGACGCCTCCCGCGTGACGTCATTCCCCCTCCCCGCGTGACGTCATTCCCCCGCGCCCTGGGTTCCCCTCGCCCCTCACCCCCCCTCATTGCCCCATGGGTTAGAACCGGCCTTATATCACTACTCAAAACAATATTGAAACAAGATAAAATTATAACGAAAAGAAATTACGACACAACTGCTAAAAAGGAAACGAAGTTCAGAGTTGGTGAACCGATGTTGTTTCAAAAAGTTCCTAAAGCTACTTGGACTCCAGGAACTGTTCAGACAATTGGATCCACTCCAAGATCGTATGTGATTCAGGGCGAAAGTGGTGGAGTTTACAATAGGAATAGTATTCACATAACTCCAAGAGATAAGTCATTTGATATAAATCAAACGGATGTGTCCGTGCAAGGTACGAAAGAAGAAAATAATAATACTGCCGACATCTCGGTGGAGGACCCAAAAGAAACGACGTTTAGCAAAAATCGAAGTGATAGTTCACGATATGTAACAAGGGCCGGGCGTACGATAAAAAAACCTAATAAATTTAACGACTGTATATAGTAGGATTGTTAATAAAATTATCGTAGAAATACAATTAAAATTACTCAAATATAAGAAAGGCGGCAAATGTGATTTTGTTGTTTAAGTTTAGAACGAGTGTACATTTAATTTAGTTTAGAGAAAGTGCAGTTAAGATGAGAGGTGTTGTGGGTTAGCCTCAGGTCAGTATCGATAAGAAAGTACTGTGTAACAGACTAAGAGAGAGTAAGGTTCGATCTGTACTGAGACATTATCAATATTGGGTGTAAGTCAAAGAATCCAAATAAATCTAGTATAAATCAACAAGAGCTGTGTTTATTAGTTAATGTACCAACACAGAACACATACCCATGTGGAAAATTACTACCGGTAAGATAATGGCTCTGTACCGATTTCTAGTATTTAGTATTGGTGTTGTACTCGATGCCAGTACTGTTGCGATATTGGTGAAATACTGGGATGATAGAATTGGGCCAAGACTCGAATTACAGTACTATTGTGGTACAGGATTCAGGTACTGCTGCAGTATCGATTCTCATTATTAAATCAGTACTGGTTTTCAACATCATAACAGAACCAAAAATCAATACCAAATTATTACCAAACCTCAATACAATAACAGTATTAAATATCTATACCGATTTCAAATACTATAACAGTATCAAAAATCAATACCGATTTTTAGTACTGTAACATTATCGAAGATCAGTATCAATTTCCAATATTATTATTATTATTTATATATATATATTGTTGCGTTCACGAGTTGACTCTGCGATATCTCGCAACACACCCGCGTCTCGCACACTCACGCTCACTCGCGCCCGAAATAAACACGCTCTCGTAGAGAACGAAAGAACTTTAATAAGAGAATAATATAACACAGAACAAGATAACAATATAATAATATATGCATAAGTAATCAGTATCAGCTGTCGAAGGACACGTCCTCACGGCACGACAGCTCGGAACCAAATCTGTCATGGCGCCGAGAAACAATCTCGCGCCGATAGTCCATCAACAACTTCCCTGACAACGATCTTCCGGAAACTCTCAAAGGAGTGACTCCCAGGGACGCAACAATATTTATAATATTAATTATTATATTTATATATATATTATTATGTTATTTTATTGTTATATTATTATATTATTATTATATATATTATATTATTATTTCACAACCATATGAAACACACAGAATCATTATATCAATATATATATATTTTTATTTATTTCAATTATTTATTTTTTTACATTTTTAACATAAATTCATGTAATATTTATTAGAATTACTTATTTTACATGTAAATAGAGAAGACATGAACATGAATGTATAACGGAGAGAAAATATTAAATATTAATTTAAAATATATTATAATTCATTTGAATTTGTTTTAATGAATTTTCTCTCTCTTTACGACCTCCGCATCGATCTCCTGCTCCCGAAAACCATCTACTCATAGAAGAATTAATTTCTTTTTCTTCTTTTGTCCCAAATTTACTTATGAGAATATCTATATCATTTGATAGAAAATAAATAATTAAATAAATATTTAAAAGTGTATATATGTGTACACACACACACACACACACACACATTTAATTGAAGTTTAAGTTAATATTATTTTAATATAATGAATTCATGCGTACCCATAAGCAAGCTATAAATTTTCGTTTTGCTAAAATTTAATTTTTTACATTTAACATTTATGATGATTGATTTGTGAGCTTTATATGCTACACGAAAGTATGTTTTCTTTTCCTTTTTACCTTTTTACTTTTTTAATGATTTCAATCGTTAATTATTGATATATTCTTCTAGTTTATTGTCACTTGATAAGGACCACAACCACATGATCGAAACGTCGTGATTTTCAAATAAATATATTTCTTGCTAGTTTGGTCGACTAATTTTGTTACCTTTTATTAATTTTTTACTTTCATTTTTTTGTCTACCAAAAGCTGTGAATAATATTTGAACATCTTTAGCCATTACGGCTGACAAAGTATTATGTATCGCCTTTTTATGTGTTGGTGTTACGTCACATATTTCTCAACTAATGTACGCTGTAAAAATAACAAAGGGCCTAGGGGGATAAACGTGTAAAAGTTGCCCCCGCACGTATCAAGTTTAGATTAACACCATAGATTGGCATCTATGTGACTAAAAAATCCTGCAAATATCAACCTTAAAATTACATTTTTGTAGGAGTTATGGAGGGAGAAAGCAAAATCAAAAAAGTGGTTTTTCTCGAAAACGGCTGAATCGATTTTTATGAAAAAAATATATGTTATAAACATCAATGAGACTATTTTAGGAATAAATTTAAAAAAAAAATTCTGACAAAAATACGGTTAAAAAAAAATTTTTGAATTTTTCAAACATTTTTTTTGAGGTTATGTTTTAGAGATACGCCTCTAATTTTGTTTTAAATATACCTTGAAATGTCTACTTTAACATATATTTTTTTCAAATTTTTCATAGAGGTACTTCATGGCGAAAAATAATGAAAATCATGTATGCGGCGCGGTACCACGCTTTCACAGCACATGGCACTCTCGCTCCAGCCGCATACATGAAACTCGATTGACTGGTTGACACTATATTGAATTAATTTTACAATTAGTCTTGATCATATGTTATCTTTGACAACCTTCCGAATCCGCTATTCATTAGTTTTTAACTCTCTGAAGTTTACGACAGAGAGCCGAGCGTTTCATTCTAGAAACCAACTTCAGCCGTGATTTTTACTTCCCGCTCACATGAAACATCTGAAAAGAGCTATTAATAAGAATCTTTCGTTATTTCATGATTGATGTGTATTCGTGACGCATAATAACTGCTAGCAACGTATGTTCAAAAGTACGTAATACCAGCTTTAGTTATTTGATAGTCATTTGTTTCTCTGATTAATACTGCGCAGGCAGTCGGTCTTCCAAATCCGTTATTCATTTATTTTATTTAACTCTCTAGGATTTTTGATAGAGAGCCGAGTGAAAGCCAATTTCAGCTGTGACTGCTTTGCTGTGATTATTTTGATTTTGGACATTCTCTTATGTTTCATGAAAACTGAAACGCGTTTCTTTCTTTGATTAATCGTATTTGTTCGTTTAATAATCGCGATTATTCGTACTACTTGTTACTTGAAGCTTTTGTTTTTCTTTATTTGAAAATGCCTAGGACGCCAGCGATAAACTTGAAATGTGCCGGTTGCGACACATTTTTGAATAAAGTAAAAGGTAAAAAGAAAATTGTAAAAAATGTAAATGAAGCAAATGATTTCTCTTCATCTTTACAACGAATAATAATTGTTAATGATATTTTATGTAAAAAATGTCGACTTTCCATATATAAAAAAAAGAATCCCGAAAAAGATGCTGAGTCTGAAATCGAAAGAGACCCTCCTTCTGAATTCGATACCGATGATCCGACATTCGAAATTCAATTCAGACCAAATAAAACAATTACTGAGGTCGAATGTGTCGAAATTCCCATCCAACGAACTGTAGCTACGCATAAATATTTTTGTATTTGTTTATTGTCAAATAATTTAACTACGATTCCTGAAGAAGCTCGAATTTTAGCATATATTAAGAAAAAAATCTACATACCATGTGGAAATCGGTGTTGTAAAAGTCACTTAATAAAAAATAGAATTTATGAAGAAGATCTTGGTCTTTTGAGAGTACACTCGAACACAGCAAATCTCACAGCGCTAGAGTTATTCAAAGTGATGGAAACTCTTTCTATAAAATGTGATTCAACATTATTAGACAAAGTGGGCGAATATAGTATTTCAGAAGAACAGTTAAAAGTTTTTACGGGATTAAATTGGGAAAATCTTAATACCATAAAAGATATGTTGATTTCACTGCGAAACAGTAAATCCCGTTCGGTGATCCAAGCACTCGTTATCTTTCTATTTAAGTTAAGGACAGGGAACTCTAATAAAATGATAGCTTCTATCTTACAATTAAAGAATGAACATGATGTTTCAGATTATTCTAACAGTATAATAAAATCTTTCGAAGATGACGTTTTACCATTTCGTTTCGGCATAAGTTCTCTCAATAGAGATGATCTTATTCAGAATCATACAACTAAAATGGCAAAAAAATTATTCAATGTTAATAACAATTTATTTTTGATTTGTGATGGCACATACGCTCGTCATCAAAAAAGCACCAACAATGAATATCAGAGGAAATCTTTTTCTGGGCAGAAAAAAGTTCCTCTGTGCAAACCTTTTACTCTGTGCACAACTAACGGCTACATTGTTGACATGCTTGGACCATACCTTGCTAATCAAAATGATGCGGAGATTTTAAAAAGTGTCATTGATGATTCAAATAGTTTGCGTAAGTTCCTAAAAAAAGATGATATTTTTGTTCTTGATCGCGGTTTCCGTGATATAAAAGATATTTTAGAAAAAGATTTCAGAGTTTTGATGCCTGCTCTGAAAGGAAAAAGAAAACAACTGCCCATGGAAGAGTCCAATGAGTCACGTTTTGTCACTAAAATTCGCTGGGCAGTTGAATCTGTTCACGATGTGCTTAAACAAAAATATCGCCTTTTGGATCATAAAATTGACAAGTTGATACCGAAAATTGGATCTTACTTCAGAATCGCGTCATTTCTCAACAACACCTTTGGAAAAAGGTTTCATTCTGATGTAGACACTTTTGATGACATTCTACAGAGAATGCATAGCCAAAAAGACGTGCAGAATACTTTGGCGGCTGAGGTAGAAGAAAATGGTTGGCTTCGTCGAAAGCTACCTTTCAAAAGTGTTACATCAGATGACATTTTAGATTTCCCAGAAATGACAGCAAGAGATTTAAAAATCTTATTCACCGGTTCATACCAACTCGGTCAAGCCGTATCATATTTGGCAGAAATGGTTGACAAAGATGGTAAGCTAAAAATTGAGTATGTTAAAGATCAGTCAAATGTACTCAAATTGAAAGTTCCATCTCGTCATATTTCTCGAACAACATATAGGTGCTTCTTAAGATATAAGCCTAACAGTGTTGGTTTTTCTGGTTTGACACATTATACATGTGAATGTGCCAATGGAAAACGAACTGTTGGTTGTTGCTCCCATATTGCTGCAGTGGTATATTATTTATCACATGCTAGGTACTTATCAAAAATTTTAAAACCAGCGGAAATACTCAGCAAAGTATTCAAGAAAAACAATTACATTCCAGTAATAGAGAGTGATAGTGATGAAGATTAAAAAAATAATCTTGACTCATAAAAAGTACCCGATTTTCTGAGAGGCAAGGGAACTCAGACTAAAAAAGCACCCCGTTTTGTGAGAGGCAAGGGGACTCACACTAATAAACCACCCCAATAAGAAGTTTAAAATATATGGAGAAAGCAAAATCAAAAAAGTGGTTTTTCTCGAAAACGGCTGAACCGATTTTTATGAAAAAAATATATGTTATAAACATCAATGAGACTATTTTAAGAATAAATTTAAAAGAAAATTCTGACACAAATACGGGTCAAAAAAAATTTTTGAATTTTTCAAACATTTTTTTTGAGGTTATGTTTTAGAGATACACCTCTAATTTTTTTTTAAATATACCTTGAAATGTCTACTTTAACATATATTTTTTTCAAATTTTTCATAGAGGTACTTCATGGCGAAAAATAATGAAAATCATGTATTCGGCGCGGCTGCAGTACGGTTTTAAACTTCAGTACTCTGCGTTGATACCACTGCTT
>NW_028141160.1:4872017-5124553 GCF_030444845.1 Prenolepis imparis
AGGCGAATCGAGCGCGATAGATGATAAATTGAAACTAGACATGCCATCGACCCATTGAAAATCAGCATAAGGCAATGGTTGACACATTGCCCATCCATACAAATTATTTACATCGAAGTACATAAGGTACGACGATGGTTTCGATGGATCATATGACTGCATGTACTTGTTATTAGCATCCGCGTATCTGTTGGAGCATTGACTTAGACCACCGCGTATACCCCGTTCAATAAACATAACCATGTCGATATCGGTAAGCAATTCAAACGTAATATTTGTATGTTTTAGCATCGCGTCCCATGTATACCCGGGAAGAGTATAATAATACGCAGGGTCGAGTCCATAACTCACGATGCAAGTGTCGCGGAAATTTTCAAAAATATCTGCTAATAACAAGACATCAGTTTTTAAATATAAGTCGCTATATTCGCCTAGAGTTCGAAGGGAGAATCGATTCCAGACGTTCTCAGCGTGCGCGTAATCGCTCTCGGATACAGTGTCACCGGTCAAGGAACTATAAAACGATTCGCGCGGCGGTAAACGCGTGTCCTGCAGCTTGTCCACGCAGTCAATGTACTCGTACGGAAAGACACCTTTTCGCGTCAATAATTCGAAATTGTGAGTGGATAAATTTTGAAATTTCAATTTTAAATTTTTGAGTTTATCTTTACTTAGAAATGATGCCAATTTATCGAGACTAGTATTGAGAAATTTATATGAATCGATAAAACGTAATTTTATGCAAGCTTTCCAATCTTTGTCATCGTTGGTACTATTGACAGTTTTTGTAAATGATATATATTTTTCTTTAGTTATTGGAAGTAAATCGATTCCCCCTTCGAACGCTGTAGCTATTTCCTTAATTATGAAATGTGAGTCATAACCGGATAAATTGTGAAATACTATTGGAATACAAAAAGAGTTTTTATAATTTAGATTACAATTTGAGTGCGCGGGACCTCTGTACCGCCCGGTCAGATGGCAATGATCGCGTACGCGTGTATCGTCATCTTGCATGAATGGTTTCTCACATATATGACAATGCGTTGCACTATGAAATTTTTCCCGCTCGTCTGATGTTAAATTTACCATGGGGACGTTAGTTGCTAAAATATTCTTTACGCGTTGCGCCAAATTTTGTAGTTGTTCGGAAAACCACGAAACGCAATCTACACTACGACGAGAATAATATTCGGATAATGAATCGTCATATGAGCAATGTACATAATATGCTATACTAAATACTTGGTGATGTTGATATAAATTCTTTTCTTCTTCCTTCTTATTCGTCTTTGTCAGCACACATTCGAGGTCTGCGTATACGACAAAAGGAAGTCGCTCTTTGCGATTAAAGTTGTTGAACGCGAGCCACTTGTCCTTATCGCTCGGTAATCGGATAGCGCAGTCATTCATCTTTCCGCAGTCTACTGTATGTGACTGCAACTTGTCTTCAGACCCGAAATAATGCAAGCATCTGTAAAATTATAATTTTATAATTATTTTATGATTATTTAATATATAATTTGCAATAAATATACATACCGATCACAGATATATTTTCTACATTTGTCTTTGCTCAGTTGTGAGCTCACGAGCCGGGAGAGATTCTTGATCCATGCGAAATGTCCAATGTTGTTGCTGTCTTCCACGTACAGCAAGTTGACGTGTCTGTCTTTCTTCTGCTCACTGAGACGTATCGAGACAATGTTCTTTTCTTCGATGCTGTACACATTTATCGAAATGTTGTTTGATAGTTCAAACTTTTTGATTTGATTCACAGTCACTGGAAACTCAATGTCTTGGAGATTGAGTACTGTCGTATAATGTGGATATGAAGATTCCCGTTCCACATTTCTTTCTGCGGGGTATAGAGCTGCGACCACCGCCCACGCAAAACATGCATTGTCTTTTGATTGCACGTTAATCACTGCTCTCTTCATCATTATTTCTCGCGGTAATTTAATGTGACATCCCGCACGCATTGGATTATACTTGTTTATATTTACAGTTAAATTGTTTATTCGCGATAATGCCCAACCACTATCACGTTCTTGAAATTCTTCTAGCGATGCTAGTGTGGGCTCGATAACGCGGCGTTTGTACCAATCATGTAAATCGGAGGTGCGAAAGATTTCAAAGTTTTTAGTGTTGACACTTTTATTAGCGCGCTTATCGCCTGACACAAACTCACCATTAAATATAGTGTTCACTTTTACACTAGTGTGTTTTTGCAACACTTTTTGCACGTGTTCGATCACAATGTCTTTGGCATCCTCTAGAAATTGACGAGGTTCGATGTGGTTGCTGTTTATCACCGCACCAGTCAAGATGCGGCTCTCGAACGCCGTATCAATCTCTCGCCATATGAGTCCGATGTCTCGCGAACTGCTTCCGGCACCTGCGTGTACAAAACGTCTGCGTACCGAATTCTTCAACCCTTCGAGACGTGCGATTTGGGAGACAAGCGATTGTCGAACTCCGATCGGTAATCGTGGACGTTTTATTCGACTTTGTTCTTCCAGCGCTTCGATGTATTCGTCACATTGCTGCTCCCACACAATGTATTCCTCCACCGAATTCACCCTTGCTGATTGCTCCATCAAACTTGCTTCCAATTGTGCCATTTTTGAGATGCTCTTGCTGAACCTCTGACAATGATACTAACATAGTATGCCTCTTTACCATCCTTTTTATTTAATCGTAGAGATCATTGGCACTCGAGTATGTTGCACTTTGTGATTTTGTTACGTACGAATGATGTATCGACCTTGAAATTGATACATTTTTTGCACATTTCGCGAGATTCATCTCAAGATGAGAGCGGTCGTACATTGGCGCTCGAAAATTTTAATTATGTTGCATTTTCTTGTGATTTTGTTACATACGTTTTGAACACCTGGGGATGATATCATAGCAGCCGTACATTGGCGCTTGAAATTGATACATTTTTGTACATTTCGCGAGATTCATCTCAAGATGAGAGCTGCCGTACATTGGCGCTCGAAAATTTTAATTATGTTGCATTTTCTCGTGATTTTGTTACATACGTTTTGAACACCTGGGGATGATATCATAGCAGCCGTACATTGACGCTTGAAATTTTGAATATGTTGCATTATTTTACATTTAATATTTCATTGAGGATGATGTCATAGCAGTCGTACATTGACGCTTGAAATTTTGGATATGTTGCATTATTTTACATTTAATATTTCATTGAGGATGATGTCATAGCAGCCGTGCATCGGCGCTTGAAATTTTGAATATGTTGCATTATTTTACATTTAATATTTCATTGAGGATGATGTCATAGCAGTCGTACATTGACGCTTGAAATTTTGGATATGTTGCATTATTTTACATTTAATATTTCATTGAGGATGATGTCATAGCAGTCATACATTGACGCTTGAAATTTTGGATATGTTGTATTATTTTACATTTAATATTTCATTGAGGATGATGTCATAGCAGCCGTGCATCGGCGCTTTGATGATTGGTTAAAAATAATTTTGTGTCAGCAATAATCCCCACCCCATTGCTTTGTATCAATAAAAACTTGTAATAATGATTTAGTATTGTATCAATCACTTATGTGAAAGGTTCTTTTAAAAATGTACTCCGCCAGCATGAATTATTACGTTCCAATACAAGAAATGTCTAAGAATACAAGTGACAAGTAAGTTTCGATTCTTTTTTTTTGTCAAAATAAAGATTTTTAAATAATTTTTGAAATATTGTTCTAATTATTTTTATAGCATTCAGCGTGCGACTCGTATACTTGGGCGAAGATATGCTCTAACCGCAACATCCTATAAATATTTGGAAATAGGAATCAGCGTTGGAGCTGTATCATATGTGGAATTAGCTCTTGGTGATAATCGAGGCAACCACATAATATTGCCTATTGAAACATGGATATCACTAATGCGGAAACGTGCGGACATTGAACGATTTTTACAATCATCTCAAACTCCATTACGGATTCGAGATCTAACAATAGAAATTGTTAAAATATCGGATTCAAAAATTGTAAAATTAACATTATCCAATAATTTTTTATATATGAAGCCATCGACTCTATTACATTTATTTGAGTTTGAAAAATGTATAGATCATGTGTATTTCTGGCTATGTGAAAATACTCATCTTGTGAATGAAAAATTTAAACAATTTGCAACTATTTTACAACGCAATAATATTACTAATGTATGTGATGCTGTAAAAGCGATACGCGAAAGTGATGCATACGATAGTGAATCACTCATAGATTGTGAAATATTAACATGTGCTGTAAATGATATTCTTCACGATGTTTGTAACAAATAAAATATTTTTTATTGTTAATCTATGTTTAATTATTTCTTTCCCAATAAGATATAGCTAACAAAACTATTTCTTCGTTCTCTGGAGATTTAAAAAGTGATGAGCTAGCTGAGACATGATACTCCAGTTAGAACAAGAGAGATGTAGAATTAAAATCAAGAGGGGAGCAACATTATAATATGTGTCCCATCATAAAGTTTCTGATAGTCTTGAATGTAAAATGGTTAGAGAAGTTGTGATGGATAGAGAAGATGTGGTTGATGATGATGATGTGGTGAATGATGATGAGATGATAGTGATTGATGATATATCAGACGTTGATGAGATATCAGACGTTGAAATGGAGCGTGAAAAGGTATTAAGATATAAAGTTGAGCCAGTAACTTCGGTAGTGAAGTTGTTAAAAAATCGTGAAATTGGTCAACGAAGTCCTAATGCAAAATCGTTGCATCAGTTTTTACGAGATCGTGAAAAGGAAACATTGAATGCCTGTTCTTGCAAGCATGCGTGTTTTATGACATATCCCCTATATTGTCCTCCAAAAAAGCGCAAGCTTCATCATGGCATTTTTTGGAAGATGTTCCATTGGGTGGACTATAATATTTACGCGTCCAATAAATCTGACGTCAAAAGGCTGAGATTATCATGTAAGTTATAAATTAAATTAAATATAAATCAAATTATCTATTAATTATAAATTCTTAATAACATTTTCTGTTATGCAGGAGTCCCCGCCCAGCAGTCGCCGCCGCTTCTCGCAGCATCTCGCATTCGGCCGCTCAACCATTATCCAGCCACTTAAAGTTCATATTTTATATTTTATATTTTATATACTTTAATTTTTAATTATATATTTTATATTACATTTTATTTTATATTATATATTTTAAATTTTTTAAATTTACACACACACAAAATTGTATAATTGCACACACACACACACACACACACACACACACACACACACACACACACACACACACACACACACACACACACACACACACACACACACACACACACACAGTTATAAATAAAAATTACTTTAAATATTAAAAATATAGTTTATTTTAGAATAGGTCCTCTCTCCTTTCCTCCTATTAAAATCTTATTAATTAAAATTACTGTAAATATTATAAAAAAAAGTCTCTCTCGCGTCCGCCTCTCGCGCTCTCCTTCGCTGCATCAGCTCTCGCGCTCTCCTTCGCTGCATCAGCTCTCGCGCTCTCCATCGTCGCATCATCTCGCAACATCTCTCTCTCGCTCTTGCATATACGCCTCGCTTGCGTCATCTCTCTCGCGTGCGCCTCGCGCTCTCCTTCGCTGCATCAGCTCTCGCGCTCTCCTTCGCGTCATCTCGCTACCGCTCGTCATCTCGCGCTATCTCTCTCGCTCTTGCATATACGCCTCGCTGCAACACCTCGCGCTCTCCATCGCCGCATCATCTCGCTACCGCTATCTCTCTTTCGCGAACGTCTCTCTCGCGACATCTCTCTCTCACGTTCGCCTCGCGCTCTCCTTCGCGTTCCTCTCTCCCCGCGGACCCCTTACCCAAAAAGTTTCATGCGGTCTTTTGCGGATTCCCCTCTCCCCGCAGACCCCTCACCAACAAAGCTTCATGCGGTCTTTCGCGGACGCCTCCCCCTCCCCGCGGACTCCTCGCGGACCCGTCACCTAAATCGCGGACGCTTCCCCCTCCCGCGGACCCCTCGCGGACCCTAACCTCGCGGACGCCTCCCCCTCCCCGCGGACCCCTCGCGGACCAGGCACCAAAATCGCGGACGCTTCCCCCTCCCCGCGGACCCCTCGCGGACCCGGCTCCAAAATCGCGGACGCTCCCCCCTCCCCGCGGATCCCTCGCGGACCCGTTACCAAAATCGCGGACGCTTCCCCCTCCCCGCGGACGCCTCCCCCTCCCCGCGTGCCGTCATTCCCCCTCCCCGCGTGACGTCATTCCCCCGCGCCCTGGGTTCCCCTCGCCCCTCACTCCCCCTCATTGCCCCTGAGTTAGAACCCGCCTAGTATATCTACTAGCGTTCAATAGATTTTGCCGCTTTTATACGCTCTCCTAATTTTTCCCCGAAGAGCCATTCATCTGGCTTAGATGAATCTAACGTCTCTTTCTGGGAATTATTGATAGCGGCGAGAATTGAACTTCTACGGGTAAGAGTGTGACCGGACAGACAACCGTCTAATTAAAGATGCGGGGCTTACCGGTGTGCAGGGAGCGATCCTTTCGCCATAAGGTCGCCAGGTATTTTTACCAGTGGAAATACCAAGGTAGGGTGATTCTATGTGGATTCGCAATACTTCCTTCTCCGCGCAGGGATTGTGCCTGGATGTCACCCGCTTCACCACTCTCCTTCTCTGTTTCAGATTTCCGGCTGCCGTGTCGTCTCCGCCGAATGTCAGGATCAACGTGGGAATCGTCAGGATCGTTTTGGGTAGCTATCCAATAAGGTAAGTACACAATCGGGTAAGTATAACAAATTCCTTTATATTTCTTTAACACAAACACTTTTCTCTCTTTACAGGTACAGCCTGGGCTGTCGACACACACTCGCGCCGTTATAACCTTCGCGGGTTTACGTTTCGACGTGTCTCGCACGTTCACAGGATTTCGCGTTCGCGTCCGTGATTTTATTACGCGCCTTCAAAAGTATTATCGCGTTTTGATACTCAGTGCCGCGTGTCGCGTAAACTTGTCGAATAACGCGATCAGGTATTTCGTCGTGAGAACCTCGGTATCGAGACTTTACGAACGAGCCGTGTTTTTCCTATGCTTGCACGAGGATCGCTCCAATGTTCACTCGACTAATGCACATCACGTTCTCGCTGAAGAGTTCTCTCGGCGTCCCCTTTTATACCGTCTATTCCCACTCCGCGGTCGCTGGCCAATCGCGCGTCGCGCTCGCTTCGGGCTCTCTCCATGGTCCGTGCTGGTCACTCCGGTATCGCGCTGCGTTCGGTTCGCTCTATCTATAATACTTTAATCTTAATTTATAATTTTATGATACATTTATTTACATATTTACATCTAACGCTATATCCGGAATCGCTATTTCGCTCGTTCTTGCGACTTGAAATCTTATTCCGCGCGTTCGTCAATCTAATGATATCTATTGCTTCGTTTTTTCCGCGATGCTTATTTTTCTACGCTCCGCGTTTGTTTGCTTCGCTGTTATGCACTTTTCCGCGATGCTCGGCGCGTTGTCTCTAGCGCACTCGTCAATCGGCGTCACGTCGCGAAAAGCGGTTTCACGGTTCATTAATTGACTTCTTTGTCGCGTGTTTCAATTATTGATTTCGTCGCCTTTGCATTTCTTTTATTTCTCATGCATTCCTTTACGTGAATGCCAAAACCGGAAATAACTCGTCCCGTGTCAAATTCGCCCAATTTAAATCTTTTTCTTCGGGACGATTATAAATCAAAATAAATATCTTTCTTTTAATCAAATAAAATTTCTAACTCGCCTATCGGCTTGCACTTGGCTTGTGCGTGTTTCTCGCGTCTTCGCGTGAGTAACATCAAACTAATAATAATTCAAATCAAATAGAGTTAATTATCTCAAAATAAATAAAGGTAAGTAATTAAAGGTAAGTACATCAAAGTCAGTAACGGTAAGTAACTCAAAATGAAAAAAGGTAAGTAACTCAGGGTTGTAATCTCTGACTTAATGCTAATTAATCTATTTCTTACTTCTATGATTATATGTTAATTATATTTTTTGCTTTTTGTTTTTATTTTGAAATGAATAAAGATAAGTACCTCGAAGTCAGTAGCTTAAGATTCTAATATCTAACTTAATACTATTACTTAATTTAATATTTTATCTTAATTTTCAGGCCTTGGATGTGCTCGGTTGGTGTCTGGTCAAATCCGGAGTCAGTTCTCTCGACCCAGCAACCCCATCTGCTCGTACCGATTCGGACGATGCTGTAGTCGGTTGCATTCCCCCTTCATTGGAATCGGCAGTCTGCTTGGGTGCTGTCGGTGCCAATTCATCTGGCTCGGGTGAGCTGGATTCCTCATTTGATTCGATGCATCTTTTGCTACCAATTTTGTGTCCTTTGTTGCCTGTGTTCCAATGTTTGCGTCTTTTTATACTTTTAAATCGGTACACTGTGTCGTCCTCTTTGTCGGATTTTTCTTCGACATAGGACGGTCTTTTCTTGAATTTCCGCGATCTCTCGTCGAGTATTATATTTTTCTGTGCGGATTTCAGGATGTCTTCGATTTCCCTTGTAATTCCTCGGGCTTTTCTGGATTTTCCTCTTGCCGGTATGGTTGGTGTTATCGGCGATTTTTCTGCTGTTTTATTTATTTGAATAGCAGTTCGCTCGGTTGTATCTGTTTCATTCGATACTTCCGATCGGCTGTCGTCTTCGTCGTAGCTCGATACGTCTTGGTTCTGCATTGTTGTGGCATCCTCAGTATCGTTGTTTGTTACGTCTTGGGTTTGTATTGGCTGTTGTATATCGCCGCTGTTTTTGGAAGTGCTTGGCAAATTTTGTTTTTGCACTTCTCTTGGATGTAGTTCTCTTCTGTACACCGTTTCTTTTTCTCCGTCGTTTATAGTTCTGCACTCGACGACTTCAGTTGCCCAATTGGCTTCACATATTACACCAATGCTTGGTCCATCTAGATGTCGTATTATTTTCACGATTGTTCCTTGCATCTCTTGTAGCGGTTTGTTTGCTACTATTGTGGTGTTGGTTGTCATTGTGATTTTTGTGCCGTCTTCTTCGTTCGTTATTATGAACTTATCAGTTACTGGGTACTCGTTCTGTGTTTTTCTATTGATTCGGTGCATCATATCTGTCAGCTGTTCTTCTCCGTCGCTTTGTTCTTCGATAATCGGTGCTTCTCTCAATGTTGTTATGAGATTCTCTAGTTTTTCGATTCGCTCTTTTTTCCGCATCTCACTTTGAAATGCTTGCGATCTAGTTGTTATTAGCTCGTTCGCTTCATTTTTGAGCTGTTGTTCGCGCTCAGCTAACTCACGTAAACGCTTCTCCATTTCGTCGAATTTTCGCTTCCACTGTTCGTAATCGACTGTGTCGCGCGCGTCCACCGGTTCTGCTTTTATTCGGTCCGCGTGGTAGGCGTTATCCCCACTCTCGACTGTCGCGTTGTCGTTAGCGCCCTCACTGATGTTAGAGTTTATGAATGTTAGCGGTCTCATATTTTTAGTTTTCTTATTATAAATCGATGGTATCTCGCCGATTTTTACTAAAATGTCCTCAGATCGTATGAGCTTATATTCACTCGCGATTTGTTTATTTATTTGTTTCGCGTTATCGTATTTTTCGAAACTTGTTTGTGTAAGCGTTTTAATTTTTTTTCGCGTACTAATGTTTTTTCTATTTGTTTTTCAGCCGCTTGCAGCTTCACTGGATGTAGTTGTGCTTCATCTCCGATCTTCCGTGTTGGTAAGTGTGTTTTACTTGTGTTGACTTTTGATTTTGCATCTGCTTGATCCATATTATTTCTTCTACTAGAATTACTTGTATTTGGTTGTTATACTTGTAATTCAGTAGTTTCCTGTGAGTTTTTATTTTTATTTTCAGGTGATGACTTCTCTGCTGGCTGTCTCTCGAAAATATGTAAGTATTCGTCTTTCGAGGTTTCTTTCGATTGTTTTCCTTGATTTAATCGTACGTTGATGGTTCTGAACTGTTTTTTAGTATTTGTTTTTTCGTTCTGAGTTCCATCTTCCTTTCGGTTCTCCAGATGTTTTGTTTTGGCTGCGTACTCGCTTTTCCGCAGTCTGGTGAGTGGTACGATTGTAATGATATGTACGTCATGGACTTCTTCGGGTTGTTGTTCCTCGATTGTCCTCAAGGTCGCTTCCCTGTGCGGTCTTAACTGTCTTGCATTATACGTTCCAATGGCGTTGCCTTGCAGTGTTTCCACCAGGTATGCGTTCCTCCTTATGACTTCTTTAATTTGGTATGGTCCTTGGACCAAATGTATTTTCTTTATGGTTTTGCGGCTCGCGTCAGATCTACGATGCAATTTGACCCATATTTTATCTCCTGGTTCAAATTCTTTTGCTTCCTCGTATTTATCTGTTTGTCGCTTTCTCTCTTGAGTCTTTTTCTTCAGGTGTTGTTTAATCTTGGCGAGTTGCTCGTTCGCGCTATTCTCCTCGATCTCCTCTGGTATTATTCTAGGATCTATCTCGAGTTGATTTCTTATTTGCGGATACAAGTCTATTGGTGCCTCGCCCGTGCTGAAGTACTTAGTGCAATTCATTGTGTTTCGGAATCGTTCTATGATTCCGTCCCACTGTGTATGTTTGTCGTGGTAATACGCGCGTATTACCCTTCCGAGCTCGCGCATTACCCGCTCGACTGGATTTGATTGCGGGTTGTACGGAGATGTTCTCCTAACCTGAAAGCCCGCTTCTTCCGCGAATTGCGCCCATCTGTCCGTAATGAACTGACCTCCATTGTCGGTCAATATTACTTCCGGTACGTTCGCGTCGCAGAAATATTTGTCGCTTAATGTGTTCGCGATCGTTTCGATGCTTTGATTGATGACGGGATAGCAATTCACGAATTTCGAAAATTGATCCATGGTAACTATTATGTATCAGTTACCATTTCTCGTTTTCGGTAACGGTCCGAATATATCGAGTGACACGATTTTGTCTTTATCGTCTGGTAAGTCATAATATTCTGGACCACGCGTAGGTCTCGTGTAATATTTCGTCGCGATGCATGTTTCGCATGACGCTACTACGTCCCTTTTTTTGCGCTGTGGAAACCTCATGGTACCACTCATCCCCCGGGTAGGGGATGAGGGTTATGTGGGACTCCACGTATGGATCGGCGGTGGGGTCCAAGACCTACCGCACTAAAACCACAGCGGGTGCCTTCGCTGGCGCTTATGAGGATGGCAAGGAACTGCCGGAGCATTACATCTTGTCCTCCCTTGGCCCTACCTTCTAGGGGAGCATCCTCCCCGAAAGGAAGATACTCCCCCCCGCGAATGTTCTTGCGGTCCTTCCCGGTTGCGGCGCAGGGGGGCACCACCCCCACGCCGCGCCCTCCCAAAGAGTTTGGGGGGCGGGGTCACGGCTCGAGTCTTCCCGCTCGAGTCGCCACCCCCCGCCTCCGGAACGGGGCTCCCTCTCCCTCCCTAAAGGGACAGGAGATTCGGCCGACGCTCCGGAAGCTCTTCTCCCGAGGGTTCCCCCCAGAAGGGGGGAAACCCTCGCCGCAGGTAGTGGTGCCCTTTTTTTTTTTTTTTTTACATGTGGGAAACATCTTAAGTGTACCCTTGCTCCCCGGGGAGGGAGGCAAGGGTTATGTGGGGCTCTCCTCCCGCTGGGACGGGAGGCCTACCCACTAAAACCCACATGGTGGCCGGGCCCTGGCGGTGATTGGAGAACCTTCGGGAACGAGCGATTGCATAACTTCCGGAGGTCCTCCCGCCTGTCCTTCCCGCGGGGTCGTAATGTTGACTCCGCGTTCCTCCCCCGTGTGTGGTGGGGGGAGGGGGCCGTTCTTCGATTTGCGGCGCAGAGGGGCCACACCCCTACGCCGCGCCCTCCCGGGAGGAAAGCTGGACTTCTCCCGGTGGGCGGGACGAAGACCCAAGTCTCCCGCTTGGATCTCCGTCTCACTCCCCCCCTCACTGCTAGAGGGGGGATAAGCTTCCCTTTTATTTTATTTATTTTTATTTTAGCTGCCTCGCGAGGGGCAGCTTCTTCCCTTGGCATCGTTGGGGGGGGGGAACCTTAGTTCCCCCCTTTAATGTCATTGTTGTTGCTGTTGTTAGGTAGTGGTGCCCTCCCACCGGCGCTCTAGGGCACCGGTGAGAGGGCCGCCATTGCCACGTCCCTTCCCGGGGGGATCGCGTGCAATGGGGCTCTTTAACTGAGCCCCTGTGATCCCCCGTGCCACCAGGCCGCAGTTCCCTCCCTTAGGGATTCGACTATCGGCCCGGGGGCACCACCGAGACCCTCCCCTGAAGGAGGAACTCGGCGGGAGGCGGGGACGGATGCCGCCCGACTTCCGGCCGCAGGGCTTTCGCCGTGCGGCCGCCAGCCGGGCGACACCCGCCCCCGCCCTCCTCCTAGGACTGCTACACCGCCCCTAAGGGCCTTCCTCCCAATGCCAGGCGAGGGGGGCAAAGCGCCCCTCGCCCATCATCTCGTCAAGTCAGCCCCCATTTACTGGGGGCTGGGTCTTTATCTGGGCGGACGCCTCCTTCTCCTTCGGTTTGGTCTTGGGGGGCATCCGCTCGCTCCTCCTCCAACTCTTCCGTCCCGGAGCCTCTCTTCCCTCTCTCGCTCCCTCTCCGCCACCTCCTTTGCAAGCATGGCCGGATTGCAGAAGGAGATGACGGAGTCCCATTTCTCTTTGCTCTCTAGCATCGCCTTGACGACGCTGGAGAGCGACAAATCGTTCCCTACCTTTTCTTTTAGGACACGGCGCTCGCCCACGAACGCGCTACAATGTTCGAGGGTGTATTGCGCCGTGTCCTCCTCTTCCTCACAATGGCAGCAGTGCGCCGTGCGCGCCCTTCCAATCCTACACAGGTACTCCTGGAAACATCCATGGCCCGTGAGCACCTGTGTAGATGAACGACGTCTCGCCGTGAGCCCTCTCCATCCATTCTTCTAAGAACGGGCCCACGGCCCCGACGACGCGTGCTCCCGAGTGCATTGGGGGCACATTGGGGAGATAGTTCTTCCACCTCTCCATCATGCGTCGCCGGACCCAGAGTTTCACATTATCTTTCACCCCAGCTGAGAGTTTAATGCCCCACCCACGGAGCTCCCTTCCTCGCGTGTATGATTCTTCATACATCTTCGCTGTGAGCTCCATGGGAGGCATCCCAGCTAGGGTAATTGCCGCCGCATGGGACACCGTCCGATAACCGCGGATGCAGCGAATGGCCACTTTCCTTTGGGTACGCCTAAGCGTATCCCGGATTTTCTTTGTGGCAATCGCCGCATCCGCCCAAACCGGGGCCCCGTATAGGGCCACCGAATTCACGATGCCCGCATACAGGCGGCGCACCCGTCCGGCCCTCCCAGGTTGGGCAGCAGGCGACACAGTGCGCCTGCTACCCCATCTATTTTATTCGCCAGACGGTCGAAGTGCCCGGTGAAACAAGTACCGTCCAGGTAGAGACCCAAGTACTTTAAGTCTTTCCCCACCTGGACGGAGACGTCGTTTACTGCGACATGGGCTCTTGGCGGCACCCCGTGGGTGCCGTCATGGATGAATAGCGCCTCGGTTTTTTGAGGCGCTACTCTCAGGCCCATGTCGCTTATCGCGCGCACGGCGCACGCCACTGCCTGGTTGGCGATCGCGATCGCTTCCTGCCAATCATTCCCCCCGGCTAGTACAAGTGTGTCGTCTGCTATGCACTACAGCCGGGGGGAAGTGCCGACCGGAGGACTCTATCATAGGCGAGGTCCCACAGCATGGGGCCGAGTACAGACCCCTGTGGGACCCCGCAAAACATGTCCCTCCTGCACTCCGTGCCGTTCCTGTCCCGGAACATTATTTGCCTATTGGCGAAATAACTTCTAACAACCCCCATGAGGTAACCAGGGACGCGATGGTAGATCATCGCGTCCCCGATCCTGTCCCAGGGCAGGGTGTTGAAAGCATTTACTATATCTAAGGATATTGCTACAACCACCCTGCCCTCTTCTATCTGGGACCCCGCGAGGGATCTCACCCGACGTATTGCGTCGATGGTGGATCTTCCCTCGCGGAACCCATATTGTTCCTCATGGAGGTCTATTCCGTCCCGGGACAGATGCCCGACGAGGCGGTCCACAATGATCCTTTCGAATAACTTATCCGCCTCGTCTAACAGGCATATCGGTCTGAATGCAGGAGGGGAGCCCTCCGGTCTTCCGCGCTTGGGAATCAGCACGATTAGTGCTGATTCCCACTCTTCGGGAAATTTCCCGCTCCTGAGGCAGCTGTTGAACAGCCGCCTCATGGACCCAGACAATTGTCTCTCGACCAACCCCCAGATCCGGCCGGGTATTCCGTCGGGACCAGGGGCTTTATTTCCCCTGGCCCTCAGTCTCTTGAACACCCCGGCCATCTCACGCTCCGTGATCTCCAGCTCCTGGTCCCACTCGATTGGCTCCTCCGGGATTGGAGGAGCCCTAGTTGTGGGAAACAATTTAGTTATTGCTTCATCCAGGAGCCGGAGATCCATGACTTCCGTCGCGGGGGGCGCCCATGGTTTTAGCTTGTTCATAACAAGCCTATATGGGCGCCCCCAGGGGTCTGCGTTGAGGGCGAGCAGCTGCTCGCCCCACGCTTTGGTCTTAGACTTCTTGATGGCCGCGCTGAGGGATTTCCTGGCTTCTCTGTATCTCCCCAGCGCGTCCGCCGTCTCCTCTTCGTTGTCGCGCCTCCTCCTTTCTCTCATGAAGCGGCGCCTTGCATGGACGGAGGTCCTGCGGAGTTCCGCTATCTCCTCCGTCCACCAATACGCCGCACGGCGCGACAACGATCTGGCCCGGGGCATGGCGAAATCACACGCATCCGCCATTATGCCCCGGAGCCAGCCCACCTGCCCTGACACATCCTCTTCTTCTGGTACCTGTATGCCAGGCCAGGTGGCTGAGGAGACAGCCGCCATCAGTCTGTCTGGGTCCAGCTTTTTTAGGGCCTATCTCTTGGGGCGGGGATTATCCCCCCATTGCCGCGGCTGAGCACCCGCTGGCGGGTTACCTCCACATCAAATTCGATGTAGAGGTGGTCGGACAAGGTTTCTTGGTCCGACACCCGCCAGTTTTTTATTTTGTCAGCCGCAGAGGGCGTGGACCACGTTAGGTCCACGATTGATTCCCCCTGCGGCCGAACACAGGTGCTCCTCGATCCTGTGTTAAAAAGACACAGGTCGAGTGCCGCGGCCCACATCTCTAGAACCCTGCCTCGCTGGTCCGTGACACGGGAACCCCAACGCCTTGATTTCGCGTTGAAGTCCCCGGCCAGGATCACTGGACGAGGGAGCTTCCCGCGAACGTATTCTGTCAATTCGTCCAGCGCTCCTTCGCACCTGGCAAGGTCCCAGCTGGGGGGGATGTACACCCCCATCACTGTGATGGGCCCCCAGTCTGCCGCCACATATGCATCGCCCTCCCCTGCAGGGGGGGCGACCCTCCTTATACCTCCAATGGCGAGCCAGTCGCGTTGATCGCCCAGCAGGGGTGGCCACAGGGCACCCCCGGGGCGTATGACTCGGCCGCGATCCCCATACCGCAACCACGCTCGCTAAGGGCTTGGATAAATAAGTCTTGTGCCCTGCGAGCATGGTTGAGATTGGCCTGAATGACCCTGTAGGTCATCTTAATCGTTGGCCCTGGCGTCCTCCTCGACCTCCATTCTTTCTGGAGCAGCCACTGGCTGCTCCTTCGCCTTTGTAGATGTAGCTACCTTAGAGCCATCCGCCCGGGAGGTGTTCTCCTTGGGCGGGTTGCCCTTCTTTCCCTTCGAAGGAGGGGCCGCCTTGTTGCTCCTCTGTTTTGGCGGGGTGCATTTAGCACTGCCCATCCTATGGTCCGCTCTCAGGCCGAAGTCCGCACAGATGGGGCATTTGGCTTGGCCCCTGCAGTCCCTCGCCAAGTGTCCAGGGGCTCCGCAGTTGTAACATAAGTTACGCCTGTCGGTCTGATTTTTACATTGCCCCTGGACGTATCCCTTGCCCAAGCAACGGTAACATTGCAGGGGCCTCGCGTCCAGCATTTGGATTCCGGCTCGGACCCATCCCAGGGTGAGGTTTCCTACCTTGGCCACCTTGTTGGCGGCAGCGAGGGGGCATTGGACCCATGCGGTGCCCATAGTGCCCCCTTGGAACTTAACGTTCCCCACCTTTACATCAGAGGGGTCGCAGCCCCCCATTTCAGCCACCTCGGAGCGAATTTCCTCCGAGGTGACCGAATCGTCAACCCCTCTGACCCGGAGCTCGGCCGTCTGCACCGGCCGAGATATCCTTACACCCTCGACATGGGAAAGGACGTCCCTCAGCCGGCGCGCAAACTCGTCGGCCTTCTCCGCCTTTCCCTCTCCCGCGACCTCATATTTGAGGCAACCAGTAACGGCCCTGGTGGCCCTCATCCCAGAGATCCCCAGGTCCGCGACATTAATTTGGGATCTCGCGAGATCCACGACCTCCTTATAACGCCCCTCAGGGCAAGTGAGGACGACAGCTGCCGTCCTTTGAATCCTCCTCTTCCCCTTCTTTTTTGCCGCCTTGTCGGCGCTCCCCTTCTGCCCTCCATTGCTGGAGGGGGAGGAGACTTTGGCGGCATTTCTCCTCGCCTCTCGGGGGGCGTTTGGTGCCTGGTGTTCGGGCTGCCCTTTGGCCTCCTGTTTCCTCTTCTCCCTCCTCCCCACCACCGTCGTCCAGGGTTCATTCCGGGCGCTGGCCTGCGGTGGGGATGGGGAGCCGGTATGGAGGGCTTCCGCGATTTGAGGGCGTCGGGGGGCACGCGTGCCGTCCTTCCTTGGGGGAGGGGGATTGCTCGGGGTTTTCCCCTTGCTGGCCCCCTCCTTTTTCTGGAAGGGCTTCGCGCTCCTGCCTTGAGCGGCGCTGGTGCCGGGGCTTGGTCCTTTGGGGCCTTGCCCTGCGGTCGCTTTCGCCGCCTTGGATGGAGCGACATGCTTAGTGTCTGCCCTTGCCTTTCCCTGTGATCCGGTGCCGGGCTTCATCTCATTGACCCCTTTCGGGGTTTTTGGGGTGTTGCTCGCCCTGGTATATCCTGTTTGCGGGGAGGGCTTCGTTTCTGGACCTAAGTCCCTGTACGAAGTCCTCCCTAATCCGCAGGAGGTCCTGAATGCCTTTCGACATCTCGTCGTAGGCCTTTTTATCCTCCTCTTTCTCGATCACCCGCGGGTACTCCTTCCCCAGGACTTTCCTTACCCCCTTGATCGGGGGCCTCTGCGGGAGTGATGTGTTCGGGAGGTCGACCTCCATAGGTGTGGGTCCTCCCAGAATCTGTGGCTCGCTCCCGCCAGCGTCCGCACCTTCGTTTACTGGAGCGGTATTGTCCCATCCGGTGCAGGCGCAGTCCTTAATAGTCCCCGCCTTTAGCTTAACCCTGGCGTGGGCCGCCTCCCTCTGCAGCCTGGTATTCTCAGACTGCAGAGCCCTGATTTTTTTACGGAGAGCCTTCGCCTCCCCTTCCTTCTCTTCCCCTTCCACGGGCTGTGCCCTATTGGCCAGCGTGGTACTGCGGCCTCCAGGTGGCAGGCCGCCTCCTTCAATTGTTTTACGGACGTGCCCTTCAAATTCTTCGGCATGAGGGCCGTATTTTTGACCGCGAGCACTTGCTCGATGCCCTCGACCGAGATGTCGGGAGTTGGAGCATCCCGGAGTTGCTCCATTTGCTCTACGACCATCTGTCCCAACCTCGCCTCCGCAGGCGTTTTGCGGAGAGGCCTACCGAGGTTGAGCATCTCGGCTTCGTGCTCCTCCTCCCTCCTTTTTGTCTCCTCGGCCTTTTTGGCCTGGAGAACGTAGTACCCGCCCGTCGTGGCCGGGTGCCCCCTCTTCCTCTTCTTGGCCCTAGGCTCGCCGAGGGTGTCCATAATATCGCCCTCCTTCTCGTCTGTCGATATCCCTGTTCCCGCCAGTCTGGCCCATGTCGCCTCTTTGATATAATCGCCCAGTTCGGCCATATGCCTGGGCGGCGGCGCTAGTTCCATATCCGGTGTTCTAGAAGGGCCCGCCGTTACCTCCGCGTCCTCGCGCCTCAAACATACTGAGACCCTCTTGATCTCAGTCACTCGAGGTTTGCTAGACTGAGGACCCGGTTTGGGCCTCTGCGTCTTCCCTCCTCCCTCCGTCTTTGTTAGTTTATTTTTCGAGGTCTTTATCTTTGTTTATCCCACTATCCCGCTGCGGCTCCGTCCCCCAGGGTATACCCTCTCCGGCCAAGGGGTGCCCCGAAACATGACCGGCCACACCCCAAGGCCGGGCCCCAAGTTCCCCCGGGGAGGGGACGTACGCCATAGGCCGGGGGGATACCACACCCCGGCCAGGCCCCGAGCCCCTTACTCCCCCATGAGGGGTTTGACTCCCCCATGGGATTTCAGAGGTCCCACACCTCCGACTGTGCGGGTACCGCAGCGGGTGGCGCCACCCGGGGGGCCCCACGGACTCTTCGGACAGGGTCGCCGCTCCCCGGCCCTGCCCTACACGCCGTGGCGACCAGCCGTCCCCTCCACCGGTAATCACGTCCGGTGGAAGGGACAACGCCTCTCCTGACCGGCCGGTTCGGAAGGGGAGACGGTCCCGACCGGCCAGGAGTACGAACTCTCGCTGCCGGGCCCCGCCTCGGAAACGTCCGAGCGGCCCCAGCGGCAGACCCGCGTGGCACCCTCCGGACAAAGCCCCTCGGGTAACCACGTGTGGCCTTCTCCGCCGTTCCGGCCCGAGCTCGGAATACGTCCGAGTGGCTCGGGAACGGCCAACCCCAGGAAACCGGGACGGGGACCCAGGCTACCCAGCCTGGGACCCCCGACCGGCGCCCTGAGGCTCTTCTTTCGCCGCCAGGCCCCGCCTCGGAAATGTTCGAGCGGCCCCAGCGGCAGACCCGCGTGGCACCCTCCGGGCAATGCCCCTTGGGTAATCCCTCCGGGCAATGCCCCTTGGGTAACCCCTCCGGGCAAAGCCCCTCGGGTAACCATGCGTGGCCTTCTCCGCCGTTCCGGCCCGAGCTCGGAATACGTCCGAGTGGCCCGGGAACGGCCAACCCCAGGAAACCGGGACGGGGACCCAGGCTACCCAGCCTGGGACCCCCGACCGGCGCCCTGAGGCTCTTCTTTCGCCGCCAGGCCCCGCCTCGGAAATGTCCGAGCGGCCCCAGCGGCAGACCCGCGTGGCACCCTCCGGGCAATGCCCCTTGGGTAACCCCTCCGGGCAATGCCCCTTGGGTAACCCCTCCGGGCAAAGCCCCTCGGGTAACCACGCGTGGCCTTCTCCGCCGCACCCGGCCCGAGCTCGGAATAAGTCCGAGTGGTCCGGGAGCGGCCCGCCACAGGGACGCTGGGACGAGGGCGAACCCTCCAACCAGCACCCTCAGGCTCCTACTCGTCGCCGGGCCCCGCCTCGGAAACGTCCGAGCGGCCCCGGCGACTGACCGCCGTGACTCCCTCCGGGCAGTGCCCCTCGGGTAAACCCTCCGGGCAAAGCCCCTCGGGTAGTCACAGCAGGTCACCCACCCCGCGGCCCCCGCCGCACAAAAACCCCACCCCAGAGCCCCGGGGGAACACCCCCGGGAGAGACCCCCGAAAATACCCCCCCCCCAGAGCACGAAGCAGGATCCCCGGTGGCCGAGACCGCAGACTGCATGGCGGGAGGACAAGCGCCGAAGCACCGTGCAATATCCTCTCCTAACGGTGCCATGCCACCGGGCGTTTGTATTCCGGGTCGCCATCCCTTACCACATACGAGCCGAAGCTCTAACGGGGAGGTGGGCCCCGTCCCCCCGGACTGAGAGAAGCTCTCCCAGTCCGAGAGGAGTCCCCCGAAAACGGAGGGACGAGTGTACCCCATAACACGGGGTACGGGCCACTCTTGGCACCCCTCGCAAGACTATCCCCTTGCGAAGGGTGAGCCCCCCCCCACCACGCCAAGGTGGTGGCCCACGGGGAGGATATCGAACCACCTGGGGACCCCCTTCAGTCGTCCAGTCGAATATCCAGCCAGGGTGAATGTACCTCTTCATTTTCGTTATCGCACTTGCCGCCAATTAAAATTCCCCCGTTTTGCGGAAACTACGACGAATGGGAAAGTTTTCGCGATCGATTCACGTCGTTAATCATTGCAAATAAAGATCTCACTGCGTTTGCACGTATGCATTTCTTAGCGTCCAGTTTAACCTGCCGCGCTCTTGAGTCAATTAAAACCATACCTATTACCGCTGATAATTTTGAAATCGCGTGGAAAACGTTAGTTTCGCGCCATGAAAATAAGCGGCGATTAATTGAAGTGCACGTCTGCGCCCTTCAGAATTTACTAAGCGTTTCACGCGAAAACGCAGTTGAACTTAACGAGCTACATGATAAAGCAAATCGCGCAATAGCGTCTCTCAAAAATTTAGGCCGATCTGCGGACGAAATTTTAAATGATGTATTAATTTACCCGGTGTCTCAGCAATTGGATCATGCGACGCGAAAGGCATGGAAATTAAAAGGATGCGATGATGCGAAAATTCCGACATATGCAGAATTCGATAGCTTCCTAGCGTCACGCGCTCGCGGTCTCGAATTAACCTCTTCCAACGGGAAAGCTGTTCGCTCGACAAAGGTCTCGAGTACCACTGTATCTACGAACAATATTACATGTCCGTTGTGCAAAGCACCTCATTTTATAAATAAATGCGCTAAATTCGTAAAGAAAAGTCCGAGTCAGCGATTAGAAATAATCAAACAAGCGAATCGTTGTTTAAATTGTCTCAGTTCGAAACACGCGGTGCAATCGTGCATAAGTAAATATTCGTGCAGAATATGTCAGAAAAAACATCATTCTATGTTGCATCTCGACTCGACTTCAACGTCTACCGGAAGTCTTACTGCAACGATGTCGAGCTCTCCGTCGGAAGCGTCCGATACTGCAGCTGTTACTTCGCTCTGTTCAACCGTTCCGTCGCGACCTTCCGTTTTGTTAGCAACTGCTCGCGTCAAGGTCAGCTCATCCGAGGGTCGCACGCTCGTCGTTAGAGCGCTGCTCGACCAAGGGTCAGAAATGACCTTTATCATCGCGAGACTCAGCCACGCCTTGAAACTGCAGCGCTTTAAAATGCCCATCGCGATCTCTGGCGTCGGCGGCATCGATGCAGGACTTGTCGTTGGGCGGCGCACATTAAACTCTCGCCGTTCAATAAGTTGCGTCCCGTTTTTACGACTACCGCGTCTATTCTAAAATCACTGACTAAATATTCACCGGCGCTTACCAGATCGAATGTCGCGTGGACGCATCTCGCCGATCTCACTCTCGCCGATCCCAATCCGTTAAGTTCCGAAGCGATTGATGTTCTTATCGGAGCCGACTTATACAGTGAATTGCTTCTTGATGGAATACGAAGAGGCACAAGCGGTCAACCGATCGCACAAAAAACAATTCTCGGTTGGGTCCTCTCTGGCCCTACATCGATTCTGTCGCCGTCGCGTCAAAATATCACGGTTCAGCATAGCGCAACTTCTTTAGCGATCGATCAAGAACTTTGCCGATTTTGGGAGATCGAAGAAGTCCCTCGGGTAACCTTGCTTACTCCAGAGGAGCAACAGTGCGAAAATCATTTTCGTTCAACCTATTCGCGCGACGACGACGAGCGTTATATCGTTCGTCTCCCTTTTAAAAAGGGCCCTCCGATTGACATAGGCGAATCTTATAATCTCGCGGAAAAAATGCTTAAAACATTACAACGGCGGTTCAATACAAACCCCGCGCTCAAAGCCGAATACACCGATTTTCTAAATGAGTACGAAAAATTAGGACATATGAAAAAGGTAACGCATACATTAGGAGAATCTCAATGCATTTACATTCCTCATCATCCAATAATTCGGGACCACAGTCTCACAACTCATTTAAGAGTTGTATTCAACGCGTCGAGTCGTACAACAAACGCGAGCTCTCTAAACGATCATTTATTGATCGGGCCGAAATTACAAACTGATTTAGCGGCGGTGATTCTTCGGTGGCGACAGTATCGATACGTATATTCGGCAGACATCACGAAAATGTATCGTCAGGTTAAAGTCGACTCTCGCGATAACGACTACCAGCGCATATTGTGGATCGAGGATCATACAAAATCGATACAAGCATATCAGCTGTTAACGGTTACATACGGTACAGCGTCAGCGCCGTACTTAGCTTTGCGCGTCCTCCACCAACTTGTCGCAGACGAAGGGGACGAATTTCCCATGGCGTCTCACATTCTGCAACATCACATATACGTCGACGATGTGTTGTTCGGTGCCGACGATATTCCTCTCCTACGCCAAGCTCGCAATCAGGTGTGCGCGTTGCTGCATTGCGGTAAATTTGAACTCCGCAAATGGTCAAGTAATTCGTCTAAATTACTCGAGGACATCGCGGTCGAAAATCATGGTTTAGCATGCAGTAAAGACTTGCAAGTTGACGAGCAATTAAAAATTCTCGGGATCGCGTGGAATCCCTCGTTAGATGTGTTTCAATTTCGGGCCTCTCTCCCGACAACTATTTCAAATACGAAACGATCGATTCTATCTACAATCGCGAAATTATTTGATCCTTTAGGGTGGTGTACTCCCGTCACAATCTCAGCAAAAATATTTTTGCAACTTCTCTGGATGACTAAACTCGATTGGGATACTCTCGTCTCATTTATTAGATCAATGGAAAACGATTCAAACTTCCTTGATCGCTCTACACGATTTAAAGCTTGATCGCTGGACGTATCACGGGTCTGACACCGTGCAATGCGAGCTCCACGGGTTCTCCGACGCGTCCACCGCTGCCTATGCCGCCGCCGTATATCTGCGCCTGAGATCACTTTCCGGCGAAATTAGAGTGACGTTACTCAGCGGAAAATCCAGGGTCGCGCTCATAAAGTCTTTAAGCATCCCGCGATTAGAGTTAGCGGCCGCCGTGTTGTTATCCAAATTGATGGAATTTATACGCACGTCATTGAACTTGACCTCCGCGTCGTGCTACTGTTGGACCGACTCGACGGTCGTATTAGCATGGATAGGACAACATCCCTCGAAATGGAAGACGTTCGTTTCCAATCGCGTGTCCGAGATCCAATCGCGACTTCCAGATGTGTCTTGGCGATATATTTCGACGGACGAAAATCCTGCGGACTGTGCGTCCCGCGGAATTTCGGGAGACCAGCTTTCAAGTCATTTATGGTGGCATGGCCCAACATGGTTGCGCCTCCCGGAATCAGAATGGCCGGCACAATCCTCTGTCTGCGAACTCGACGTCTCGATTGAACGAAATCCTCGCGTAACCACGCATCTAACACAACCCATTGAGCAATGGGATTTAGCATCGCGATATTCTTCATGGAAAAAATTAATCCGGATCACCGCCTACATACTCCGATTTGTTTCGCTACTTCGCTCCCCGACTCACCGACGCGCGAGTTTAGATAAAACTTCGATCGCTCTCTCCGCCGCCGAATGTCAAGCCGCGCTGAATTTCTGGTTAAAACAGATTCAAGAGCAAAATTTTCATTCCGAACGGGCTGCGCTCTCACAAAACCACTCGATTCAATCAAAAAGTCCGATCTTCTCGCTCAACCCGTTCCTCGGGGACGACGAATTAATTCGAGTCGGCGGGCGGTTATCAAACGCGCCGCTTTCGTATCAAATTAAACACCCCGTGATATTAGCAAACCACCCGTTAGTCACGATGATAATTCGAGATACTCATTTGAACTCTTTGCACGCCGGTCCGCAACTAACGCATTAATAATTTATAATTATATAATTTAATAACATTTTTAATATTTTCATTTCTATTCTTTTAGGAAACCGAGATATACTTGATAATATTACAAATACTTTAAATATGAAAATACCTTACGTTTATGTAAGACAACTTAATAAAGCAATAGGTAAGAAAATAAAATATATTCAAAGGATTATTAAAAATATGATAATTATTTGTTTCAACATACACAACTTGAACATCCTTTATTTTAATTATCAAGATGATCAATTACTTTGATGTTGTAGATTGATTTACGAGTATGTCAAGATCAAAACAAAACCAGCTTAATCAAAGTGAAGAATTGAAAAAACGGAAAAATCACAGCTCGCGACATCGACACAAATATGAACGACCAAATACACCAGAAGGTTTATAATATTTTATTTAATTATCACTTTTTATGTTATGTATAATAAATATAATATTTTTAAAGGTTTTTGGGATCCGGAGTTTCCCGAGACATCATGACATCATGTTTTTATTTTATCTTGTTCAGTTCTATGATGCATTTCTATGATGCATTTTATTCAGGAGTATGTAATAACTGTGTACAATACGTAATATTCTTAATCTTTAAAAATACGCATTTATGCTTAATTTTTTGAACTTGGAAAATACGACGGTATTTGCTTAAAGTAACTTGCCATAAACCGACATCAGATGACTTATATGGATAATTAAAAACATCTCTTGTATTATAAAATAATAATCCTTTTACGAATATTTCTTCTTGATTCGAAACATTATCATTTAATAAATAAATATTATAAATTTGGATGATTTCACCATTTTTTAGCTGCACGACGTTATTAGGAGAACTATTCGTAATAATCATCTCATTCCATGTTATGCTTGTGAACATTGTCTTCGTCATATGATCGCCTAAATCAACTGATTTCTTTTTAACATAATTAGTGATACCATTCGTTCGTGACACCATTCGATCAGTTTTTATATCGATGTTCAAATTTATTTCTCTTAGACGATTAGCAACTTGCCTTAAGGGATTATTTGGTGTTCGAACTAATTTTTTTAATATCATCAAACAATTTTCGAATGGAAATGCCGAAATTAATGTCAACGGACATTTCATATGAGTGACATCATCTGCTATATGAATCAAATTATGGAAATTAATGCTTTGTATGTGAGAGTAAAATTTCGGCAATAAACGAAAAAATAATATCAACAATTTTTTTGCATTTTCTGCGTTTAATATTGCCAAATCATCACTACATAATAATCGACATGCTACGTATAAAAGACAAAAATACTTATATTTATTACTTGGAAGAACATGGCGAAGTACTAATACACCGCTGTATAAAAGAAACAAAATTGCGTCGCTTTCCAATTTTTTAAATCGACAATATCAAAAGTTTATCTTTGGAATTCTGCAGAAATTTGCCCAGATAAATCACGGAATAAATTGGTTAATAATAAACGATTTCGAGGCCCAATACTTCTAGTCTTAGAACTACCGAATATAATATTGTTTAACAAAGTTTTTGCAATACCAAGAAATAAAAGATGCATCGAATCGAGAATAACTGATTTAACTGGATCAAATTCTGGAATTTTTAACAAAGGAGAAATCTCATTATCGAGATGATGCTGAGGTTGCATACGCTCTTTAAATGATTGCTTGTTACGTTCTTCACAAGTAGTTCTTGCGTATACATATACGTTTATTTTTGCCAACTGTTTGGCCTTTTACGGTACAACGTTCACAAGCATAAAAGGCTACATGAGATTTGACACATTTAATAAATGCCCTTGCTGATGTATCACATATAAAACCTAATACTTTAATATTATATATTTTATTAACAAATTTAATTTTATTATTCATTAAACTTAATAATTCTATTACAAATTCATTTAAAAATTCCGTTGGCGATTTTGGTTTAGATTCCCCATGATATATTGCAACAACTTGCGGTTTGACAATGTATTTCTTATCATGTAGCATGATTAATATAGGCCAAAATTGTTGTTTTGAATTTTTATAAAGTTGTACACCATCAATGTTAACAAAAATTTCGATTTCATTTTTTACATATACTTTAGGATTTATCATTAGTTTGAGAGCATTTTCTAAACCAAAATAAATGTACGTACCAAAGGATCCATTGCCACTTAACATAAGTTTAACATTATTTTTTGAATTTTTTGTTTGCAAAAACGTTGTAGCTGTTTTGGGAAATTCGTCGTGCTCAGTTTTCAAAATACATAATAATTCGGATAACATTTTATTATTGAGGCATGCAATATTTTTAATAGCCCAATCATGTATTTTTTGTTGAAAAGGAATGACCGAATCTTGTTTTTCACGTTGCTCTTCGACTTTCTCATCATCGTAGCATAATTCTTTATTTGATGAAGATGATGCAATTTCATTATCAGAGATGCTAAATAAAGCAATGATTTTTTATTTATTTAATTAAATATATGTATTATTTAAAAAGATTATTATTATTTTACTATTGTATATATTTTAAGATGCTAAAGTGAAAATTTTATTTATTTAATTACAAAAATATGTAATCTTTGAAAAGATTATTTACTAATAAATAGCTCGTAAAATATTTATTTTTGAAAGAAAGTTACACTAAAAAATCATTAATTTTAACAATTTATCTTAGGATAATACGAACATGTGAAAAACCAGAATTAAGTGTATTTTTAAAACATTTTAAATTGTGGAAATATATGAAATTATACTTGGAATTTCTACTATCACAAGACAGCGTTGAACAAGATGACAAAATTTGCAAATGTGCAGGTTGACGCATCAGACTGTTGTCCAGCTTTAATCCATCTTCTCTTTTGAAAATCCAAACATTGTCATGTATTTGATTTTCTTGATCATCGTTGTCATGTGTATTATTTGTCTTTTCATTTTCATCCAGTAATGACGATAACGATGATGATGATATGTGTAAATGTTTTTCTAATTCACGATATTTTTTAGTATAAAAATACCTCTTTTTCGACATATTTTTATCGATGCATATGCGTGAAATGTGTTATCAATTGTATCGATTCTGTTATTGCCGCTTTGAGGTGTCATGACAGCATCTGCATTTTTATAAACAGATCGCTCTAGGAGGCGTTAACGTTTTGTTATTGGTCGAGCGGATCATAGTGTAAGAGTTATATTAAGGTAATGTCGAAAGTAATGTCAAAAGGATCGGTATAAGGGCAAGCCTTGATTCAAAGAAAAAAATTATTTTCTTCGCTCATTGAATATTGGTACCGCATCGTTACATAGCACAGAGAAAAAGAAATCAACGATGAATAATTTTTCGTATTTGTGAGTATTTTTTCAATTTGTTGAAAATATTTATATAGGAAATGATAGTGAATATCGTTTTTATAAACGTCGCCAGACAATTTTTACTACTTTTACTACTTTTTTTTACTACATTTTTGAAAATATTTATGTTATAAAATTACATAATATTAAGCTTTAAAAGCTTTTTTTAACAATAATGAAAAGTAATTTATTATTCTGTGATTTATATAGAACTGAATTAAACGATAACGTGACAAATGTAGTCGTCTGGTTCAGTAGCATTCGACGTCAAGATAAAAAGTTTTGTATAGACCTTGTACCGATAAATTGGCTATCAAAACCTAAACGTACATGGCTTTGTAAATATCCGCCGAAATCTGATTATGATAAAGTACAAGACTGGAGCAAGGAAATTAAAGCTGTAGAATTAACATGGAAAGATTATCCGGTTAAATTAATAAAAGATGCTTGTAAGTTATCTTAAATATAAGACCTGACTATGAATACCGGCCTTAATTCTTAAGATAGAAAAAATCTATAATATCAAGTATTATTATTATAATATTTCTTTATGAAATGCACTGAATTATCTACATTATAGATAATTACGATCAGGGACAACGCCGTCTAACACGCACTTCAGAAGGCACTGTTTTATTGTCAAGCGAAATGTCTGATTTAGATGAGGAATTGTCAGATACAGAAAGAAACGAATCTGATGATTCAAGTAAAATCAGTGATTTTGAAGCATTGCCCAGTCAAAAAATAATAACGAAAAAGGTTATGGAAGAAGGTATATTTATTGTTTGTAATATTTGTTGAATTCGTGCATTTCTATTATAAATTTTAAGTTAACTTTTTGATTGCGTTAATAAATAATAGAAACATAATATCATAATAACATAATAACATCTTTAAACATCTTAACATAATAACATATTATATATTATTATATAACATCTTTTAACATCTTTCTTTTTTTAACACTAGAACAACACAAGCGCGCGCTACGCGCGCGCCATTTCTCGATTTTATATAAAAAAAATGATATTTTTATATAAAATTTGTTTAAACATGATTAATATTTTTTGACAGAAATCAGCTGATTGAAGCATTAATTTGTTAATTAAATTTTAAAATACAAATATAAATAATATGTTATAATACAATAAACTCGAATATTTTTTGACAGAAATCAGCTGATAACTGTAAAAAAATATTAATCAAGTTTAATGTATTATATTTTATTTAAGGCATATTTTTATTTTATAATTTTTATTACATACTATTATTTAAAATTTAATTAACAAATTAACGTTTTAATCAGCTGATTTCTATCAAAAAATATTAATAGAGGCTAATGTATTATAACATATTGCTATTTTAATTTTTGTAACATATTATTATTTTAGAAATTAATTAGCTCGCTATATTAATACTTTTTAATATATATATATATATATATATATATATATCATTAATATTTTTTTTCGCGATGATAAATCTCGAAAAGCTTTTTCCGCGTAATATATTTATTTAATTAAGAAATAATATATTTATTAAATTATAATAAGAATAGAAGTGAGATATAAATCCAAATTAACTATTAAGGTTTCGTAGCGATCTTTAAGGACAATAATTATTTCCTTAATTAGTCACACATAATATTTCGTCCGACACTTTTCGATGATTTAAATATAATTCGAATTGCGAATGCGCAGTAGTTTCGACATCTATTACCGCGATATATGTATATAGTTACGCATAATTTATAAAAAGATCGTTGTCTACATTCAATCGCGATCGATATCAGAAAACTAATGAAATTATTAATTAGTTTTCAAAATTAATGTTTAATAACATATACTGAGATGATAGATCTTGAAACGCATTTTTCGCAAAATATATATTTATTTAATCGAATAAGAATTGAAGAAATATAATTATTATATTAAAATTTAATTATCAAATTACGTTTTATTAATACTTTTTGATAGAAATCGGCTGATTAAAGCGTTAATTTGATAATTAAATTTTAAAATAATATGTTATAAAAACTAAAATTATATAATACATTTTAAATAATATGTTATAATACTTTAAACTCGAATAATATTTTTGACAAATATCAGCTGATTTCTGTCAAAAAGTATTAATCGCGGATAAAATACAATAACATTATTTAGAACATATCACTATTTTAATATTTTTAACATATTATTACTTTAAAATTTAATTAGCAAATTAACGTTTCAATAAGCTGATTTCTGCCAAAAAATATTAATAGAGAAAAAAGATATTAAAGGATCGTTGCTCTACAACTTACAGTTTGTTTAATTTTCGCGAAAAACGTTTAAACTATGCAAAGATTAAGTCCTATATCAGGCCTAGAACAATTTCTGTAGACGCGTTTTGAAGGTCTTTTCGAGAACAACAAAACGAGCCCACACAAAATGTTCTAGGTCTTATATATAGGCCTTAATTTTTGCAATCAAGTTTAAACGTTTTTAGCGAAAATTAAGGCCTGTATAAGGCCTAGAACATTTTCTGTAGGCGCTATTTGAAGGTCTCTTCAAAGCCTACAAAACGAGCCCACAGAAAATGTTCTAAGCCTTATATAGGCTTCAATTTTTGAATTCAAAGTTTAAACGTTTTTCGCGAAAATTAAGGCCTGTGTAAGTCGTAGAACATTTTCTGTGGGAGCATTTCAAAGATCTCTTCAAGGCCTACAAAATGAGCCTACAGAAAATGTTCTATGACTTATAGGCCTTTTTTGTAGGTCTTGAAGAGACCTTTAAAACGCGCCCTCAGAAAATGTTCTACAACTTACACAGGCCTTAATTTTCGCAAAAAACGTTTAAACTTATAATTTAAAAATTAAGACCTGTGTAAGTCGTAGAACATTTTCTGAGGGCTTATTTTGTAGGTCTTAAAGAGACCTTTAAAACGCGCCCTCAGAAAATGTTCGACGACTTACACAGGCCTTAATTTTCAGAAAAAATGTTTAAACTTTGAATTCAAAAATTAAGGCCTGCGTAAGTCGTAGAGCATTTTCTGAAGGCTCATTTTGTAGTTCTTGAAGAGACCTTTAAAACGCGCCCAAAGAAAATGTTCTAGGCCTTATACAGGCCTTATGTTTCGCGAAAAACTTTTAAACTTTAATTGCAAAAATTAAGGTCTAAAACATTTTCTGTGGGCGCGTTTTGAAAGTCTCTTCAAGACCTACAAAACGAGCCGACAGAAAATGTTCTAGGTCTTATAAAGGCCTTAATTTTTTCAAGTTTAAACGTTTATCGGGAAAATTCAACAAAAACTATAAGTTCTGTAGCAACGATCCTTTAATATTTTTTTTCTTTATTAATATTTTTTTACAGAAACCAGCTTATTGAAGCGTTAATTTGCTAATTAATTTTTAAAATAAGAATATGTTATAACATTTAAAATAATAATATGTTTTAAATAATGTATTATAATTCCTTAAACTCGATTAATATTTATAACAGCTATCAGCTGATTTCTGTTAAAAAATATTAATCGCAGATAAGGGATTATAACATATTATTTATAACATTATTATTTTAATTTTTATAACACATTTTAATTTTAAAATTTAATTAGCAATGTAATGCTTTAATCATCTGATTTCTATCAAAAAATATTAACCAAGTTTAAACAAAAAAATGTTTAAACTTAAATGTTTAACTTTATATAAAAACATCATTTTTTTATATAAAATCGAGGAATGGCGTAACGCGCGCTTGTGTTATTCTAGTCTTTTTTAAAAAAAAACTTATTAAGTCGATTCTCGCAAGTATTTTTGCCTCTTTTCCGCCAAAATATTAATGAAGTTTAAAGTATAATAACATATTATTTAAAACATTATTATTTTATTTTATTTTATTTTGGACTAACCGTCAAACTGCTAATTGCTAACCCTCGCGATGACAGCCTTTCGATCCTACGAAAATAACACAACGCGAATGTCAAAAATATTAATCAAGTTTAAAGTATAATAACATATTATTTAAAACATTATTTTATTTTATTTTATTTTGGCCTAACTGTCAAACTGCTAACTGCTAACCCTCGCGATGACAGCCTTTCGATGCTACGAATATAACACACAACGCGAATGTCAAAAATATTAATCAAGCTTAAAGCATTATCACATATTATTTAAAATATTATTATTTTATTTAATTTTATTTTGGACTAACCGTCAAACTGCTAACTGCTAACCCTCGCGATGACAGCCTTTCGATGCTACGAATATAACACAACGCGAATGTCAAAAATATTAATCAAGCTTAAAGTATTATCACATATTATTTAAAATATTATTATTTTATTTAATTTTATTTTGCACTAACTGTCAACTACTAACTGCTAACCCTCGCGATGACAGCCTTTCGATGCTACGAATATAATACACAACGCGAATCGACAGAGAACCAATCAGTATCGCGGTAAAAAGGCAACAATACCTTCGAGACTTTCGAGAAGACTTCGATACATTCGAGAATCAATAACATGCCTTTTTTAGAAATGGATAATAACATCTTTTCTTTAAAAGTCAGGCCAATGCTCACATTGCAATATTTTGATAATATAAAATTCCTGTTAAGTATTTTCTCTCTAATTTCGATAGTATTACGTATTTTAAGCTTCAGTGAAGTAATATGCCGAACGTTATTAAAAATAACAAAAATAAAAGTATGTTTTTTGCATTTTAAAAAACTATGGCCATCTTATCCGAGTTTAACCTATATTATATATTTTATTTCGTAGATAATGACAATCAGAGCAGTTCATCAGATTTAGTTGTTGTTTCTCAAACTAACAATAAGAAAGGTTTAGTTGCGATGCAAAATGTGAAAGCCAAAAAAAGTAAAACGACTCTCTTTTTTCGACGAAGGCGAATTCAAAAAGAGCAATATCACAAAATAGTTGCAGAGAAAACAGTGGTGTAGTATTTTTAAGATTTAAAATTAATCCGATTGTTAGAAGGCTCTTATAGATAATAAATCGAATTAAATTAAAATTGGCAATAGAATCGATGTGAGATGTTATTATAGTTGCGTAGAAATATATTTTTTTCTGAATTAAATAAATTTAAAAAAAACGATCCTTATACGGATCTTTAAATTCTTCTCAATCTCCATATCGGAGATATGGATATTTTTAATACAAGGAAAGGAGATCGGCGAGAAAAATAACGGTCGCAAGTGTCTAAGTAAGCCAGGGCTCAAACCGAAATCTTCCGCTTTCCGGGCGACTGTTCTATTATATTTAAAGATCCGAACTAAGGATCCGTTCTTTTTAAATTTATTTAATTCAGAAAAAGATATATTTCTACGCAACTAACATCTCGCGTCGGCTCTATTGCCAATTTTAATTTAATTTGATTTAAAATTAATTTTCATCTACTAATCTGCAAAAAATTATTAATATATTTTTACTTCGTAGATAATGACGTTCGAAGCAGTTCAGATTCCGAATCAGTTGTTATTTCCAAAACTAAAAAAAGTTTATTTGCGATGCAAAATTTGAAATCTAAAAAAAATAACAAGCGTAAAGCAACTTCTTCTTCCTTTTCTGATAAAGCCGAAAATTCAAATTCATTTAAACTTAAAAGAACAAAATCACAAAATAGTGATACAGAAAATAATGGTATGTAGTATCTTTTAACATATTCAAGATTAATTTTTATATGTTTATTTGTAAAAAAAATATCCTGTTACAATAAAATGAAGATTTTCTTATGATTTTTTGAAGAATAAATATTTATTTCCTATTTCAGAATTTTGTCAAGTAATTGCTAATGCTTGTTATGATAAAGTAGAAATACTTGTACAAAAAAAGATGGAAAATATTAAAAGAAGTGTTTTATACGATATTCGAAAAGGTTTTGAAGAATTACAGAATAATTTTTTACTTAATTTACCGCGTAAAGAGGAAATGAATCCAGTTGCTGCTTTAAAAGAAATTATTAACATTAAATTACCAACATCTACATTGGATAATTTTAAAACTTTGGATGCCTCAATGGATGATGATGACAAAAAAAATGCTTTGGTAATTAAATTTTTCAAACTAACTTATTATTATATATATTATTATACATTATTTTCTTTAATAAATGGAAATATTATAAAAATAAATAAATAAATAGTAAATAAATATTAATTTACATAAATAAATAAATAAATTTACATTTACATAAAAAATTAATCAATTAATTAAATAGATATAACTTTACATTTTTACAGCGTACATTATTTGAAAAATATGTTGACGTAGCTCCAACACCCAAAACAGCAATACATACTGCTTTGTCAATTATAATAACCAAAGAGGTCCAGATGTTATTTACTGCTTTTGGTCGACAAAAGAATGACATAAAAAAATTAAACTTTAGCAAAACGAAAATTTATAGCTTATTTATGGGTACGTGTTATTTCAGCTTCTATTTAATTAATATTAACTTAAAATTTAATTAAATATTAATATAGACACACAGCATTTAATTAAGTGTTTATTTTATAATTATTTATTTTCCTATAAATTAATATATATATATATATATATATATATATATTATATTTTACAATGCAAAAATTTAAAATTATTTAATAGATATTCTTCTAAGTAAGTTTGGAGCTATACTCCAGTAAAATTAGACTTTGACTTCATAAAAATTAGGAACAAGCTGAATTTTTGTGGAGACCTTTATTTCGATGTTCTAATGAAATCCTGAAAAGTACCCTTAATTTGATCCATGGGTTTTTTTTTATAGGGGATAAAAGGGGTAAATTTTAGTTTTTTGTCGTTATCTCGAAAACTGACAATTTTTCGAGAAAAATAGTTATTATTAAAATTGTAGCTCATAAAATTCTCTACAAGAAAGGTAATTATATTTTTTTTCGTGCAACTAATCGTTTTTGAATAAAACGTGCGGTAAAGTTGCAATGTCTGTAGTTCGTTTTCTGCACCTCATAGTCACATATAATACTATAGTGGTGTGCACATTTTCTCTTTCAGTCTTAATTCACTCTATATCTTCGAAACGGTTGATTCCACGAAAAAAAAGTATAATAACCTTTTTTGTAGAGAATTTTATGAGCTACAATTTTAATAATAACTGTTTTTCTCGAAAAATTGCCAGTTTGCGAGATAATAGCAAAAAACTAAAATTTACCCTTTTTTATCCCCTATAAAAAAACCCATGGATCAAATTAAGGGTACTTTTCAGAATTACATTAGAACATCGAAATAAAGGTCTCCACAAAAATTCAGCTTGTTCCTAATTTTGTTATAGTTTTGCCCTTTTCAAGTCTAATTTTACTGGGCTACTAAGGAAGAGAAAGAAATTAATTCTTCCATCAGTCGGTGGTTCTCGGGAGCAGCAGATCGATGCGAAGGTCGCAAAGAAAGAGAGAATAATATGGAAGATGAGAAAACAAATGCGAATTAATAAAATTTGAAAATATTTCATTATATGTGTTTTATAAAATAAAAATAAAATAATATTATATTGGTATTAACACGTGTATAGTTATAATATTATTGTAGCAATAATTTATGTATAATATAATATATAGTAGTAATAATTTAGAAATTGATACTGATCTTTGATACCGTTACAGTATTGGTAATCAGTACTGATTTTTTATACTGTTACTGTATTGGGAATTGGTACTGATTCTTGGTACTATTATGATATTGAGAATCGGTGCTGTTGCAATATTGGAAATCGGTACTGCAGCAATACTGGAATCCTGTACCGCAGCAGTACAGTAATTTGAGTCTTGGCCCAATTCTATCATCCCAGTATTTCACCAGCATGGCACCAGTACTGGCATCTAGTACAGTGCCAAGTTACTTAGTAATAGAAATTGGTACTGGGCCATTATCTCGCCAGTAACCATTTCCCACTTGGGAAGTTACATGGAATCCTGCAAAATAAATCATGTATGTTGAATTATTATATTTAAAATATTTTAAAAAATATTTTAATCTGCGATTATATACATGTAATGTTATAGCCTATGCAGTTAGTAAAACATATGTTTTGCAAAACAATTGTGAAGATAGGAATAAGGATAATAGGAATGAAACAACTATAGAAATGAAGGTAAAAGATAAAAATGATATGTGCTTAGATATCATTTTACAAAAAGATGAAAACAAGAATAATGATAACCATGAAATTCACAAAAAGCGTAAATTAAAATCATATAATAATAATCAAAGTAAATCAGGAGATACAGGTAAATATTTAATTTTTGTGTCAAAAATCGTTAATTGCGTACGTAATATACGTAATATTTGCATATTGTTGCACATAATTTATTAATATATGTATATATTAATGGAATTGAAGATAATAAAATAAACGATGTAAATTATAACAAAATATTCATTTCATAATTAGCAGAAGAATAAAATATTAAATAATTATTTAATAGTACACAAAACAATTTAAATTCAAAAACTAATGTCTGATAGATTGATATTTTTATGAAATTATTTTAAAATATTGTACAGTATTGGTTTATTTGTCAAATTTAATGAGCAATATTTGTTTATATTTTTAATTTGTCATTTTAAAATAGTGAAAGTTTCAATATATGTATTATGGTTAATTTTTTATAGATCATCCATTTTTACTTGCTGCATTTAACCGTGCATTTTATAAAAACTTATCAAATAATGAAAAGTCTAATAAAAATATAATTACTAATAATAAGGAAAATGAATCTAAAATAATTACAATAGAACCAGAAGTGTGCAGGTAAATATATATGTATATTTTTATATGTAAACTCTCTTAATGCTGTATAACATTAATGTATAATTCCAAAATTCAAACAATTTATTAGTTATTACAAATATGTATAGTAAATTATAATTTATTCTGTTAGCATTTGCGGAGTTATAAAATTATGTTAAGAATTTGTCGTAATTTATGATAGCAGGATACTATTTTGTAAGCAAATATGAAGAACATAATTATATGTATTTCATATATACAGCATATCAATACGTAAATGTTGTAAATGCATAATGAAATTAAAATGATACATACAGACTGTACATACAAGATCTATATATATTTATATACATATGTATATACATTCTATGCATATACAGTTGTATATATATTTATATATACTAACATCTTACATAAAACAAAAGTATTATTTAATAAATATTATTGAAATATTAAATATTTTTTTAAACATATTTTATTTCTAAAATATATTATACATTTTATTTCTATTTATATAAGCTAGATTTTTTAAATAAATATATAAATGAAGTTAAGATATAAATAACGTTCACATATATAAAAGTTTACACATATATGAAACTTCTAATAAAAAAATTTCTTGAAATGTTTTTTTTCCAAATATATCTTTTCGCAAAGAATGCTTTCTTGTTAGTTAAAGAAAACATTGTTTTATATTAAAAATAGTATATAACTCAAGTTACTCGCATTACACACACACACACACACACACACACACATACAGACATATACACAGTTTTGTTTCAACATGGTTGATTTTTCTATTTTCTGTTTGCTTTATTATTTGTTTAAAAATGCTTTATTTTTCTATTTAGAAATGCTATAAATTTTTTATGTGGCTGTATTATACGCTTTATAAATTATTTATATATTGTTCAGATAATTTTCACCCTTTTGATGGAAGTGAACGAAATTTTTATGCGAAATATATTTTCTACTTGTTGAACGATTATATAGAGATTATATAGAAATTATATAAAGATATTTTATAATTTTTTATTTCCACTTTTCTTTTTGTGATTAATTTGCATCAAAATTTATTACATACATTTATATATTGTAATATGCAAAAGTTATATCATAAATATGTATATTATGTTTTATTCTTATAGGTATGAATCTGAAAGCAACCTACATTTATCTGTATTTGGTGAAGATTCAATTTTAGAACAGATCGAAAATAATCATAATAATAAAGAAAAAGAAAATAGCTTAAATGATACTGATATTAATAATATGTCTTTCATAATATATGAATCGATGCTACTTAATAGTACATATACAATAGAAAATTTTCCCGAAATAGAAAATACTATTGAAAGTAAGTTAATAATTTGTTATAAATTGTTAATAATGTTTTATCAAAACGTTAACATATTTACATTATACAATGGTTAACACATATTATATGTATTATATATATATTGTATATACATATATACATTATAGATTATACATTATATATATTTATATAGATATAAATACACTTGTCCGTATTTAATTGAAATTCTCCTTTCCAGCATATTGTTTCAATTCCTTTTTTACGTTTAAGATATTTTTTTGATAGCGAACTTTTTAACATCTTCATTATAATGTATATTTGTTAAATATCTTGCAATTTTTTATTTTGGTAACTTACAATAAAGACAATAGTATTTCTTTATCTCTTACCACTGCAAGAATTATCGTAAGCTGTGCGTCGTCACATCCCGATGTGCCCGGCGCATTTGCCGTTGATAATAGATCAATTAAGTACAATTAAATTAATTCTTGTATAATTTTAATTAAATACGAACAAGTGTATATCTATTATGTATGTAGATACATTATACATTAAAATGAGCTAAATAACATATTTAATTAAACATACACTAAAATTGTTGTTTAATAGAATTAGAAAGTACAAGTCAAGCGGAAGATAAACTGGTGGAAGAACAAAGCACCGAAAATATCAGAGATGATAACAATCTTGATGAAAATTATGAACCATCGGAAGATTCAACAAGTGACAGTGATTATGAAAGCAATGACGATGAACTAAATAACAAATTTATAAATGAAAATGAATTAAATACATCTAATAACTTACGCAGATCGACGTTAAATCTATCATCAACGGCAAACGCACCGGGCACGTCAGGATGTGATGATGCACAGCTTACGATTGATAATTCTTCTAATGGTATAAAGAAATACTATTGTCTTTATTGTAAGTCACCAAAATCAAAAATTGCAAGACACTTAGAAAATGTACATCATAATGAAGATGTTAAAAAATTCGCTCAGTTATCAAAAGGATGTCCTGAACGTAAAAAAATAATTGAAACAATACGCCGGAAAGGAGAATTTCAATTTAATACAAACAAAATGTTAAATGATGGCAAGTTACATGTTGTTAGACGACCGAATATTAAATTTAATAAGAAAGCTACTGAATATGGAGTGTGCATTAAATGCCATGGATTTTTTTCTAAAAACAGCCTACGAAGTCATACTCGAAAGTGTATAAATTTAAAACATTCTAAAAATCGAACAATTACAGTTCTCGGACGGACAATTCTCGAAAGGATTAACGAAATAGCTTCTCAAACTCTAAAAAAAAATATTTTTTTCAGTATTAAGAGAAGATTCTATTACATGTCTCATAAGATATGATGAGTTAATTATTCGATATGGTAATAAACTTTGTATGAAATATAAACCACAGCATCAACACGACATGGTGCGAAATCGATTACGAATACTTGGACGGTTTTTAAAAGCATTAAAAAACATAAATAATGAAATTACGGATTTTGCCTCATTGTATCAGCCAAAATATTACGATGACTGCATTAAAGCGGTATATGAAGTAGCTCGATATAATCCTGAAACTCAGAAGTTTGGTGCCGCTTCTACAGCATTTCAATTAGGTACATTATTAAAAGAAGTCGGCGAATTATGGCGATCACAATGTATTAAAAATCACGATTCTATTAAAGATTTTCTTTCGCTTCGTAAAGAAGACTTTGGCCATTCCGTTAATAAAACAGTAATGGAAACAAGAGCACATATCACACGACAAAAAGTGGAAATAGCTCCAAGCATAAGCGATATAAAAAAGCTTTATAATTATGTAAATACGGAAAGATGTGAAGCATATAATCTTTTAAAAGAAAAATTTTCTTATAATGTATGGCAAACTTTGGGTGAATGTATATTAATTTCTATGCAAATATATAACAGAAAACGTGCAGGTGAAATACAAAGAATATTATTGGAAGATTTTTATACTTATGAAGGTTTAAATGAACAAAGCGATCCGGATCTTTTTAAATCTCTTTCAGACTCAGCTAAAACAATTGTATGTAAATATGTGCGATTTCAAATTAGAGGGAAATTAGGTCGTCCTGTTCCCGTTTTATTGCAATGTGACGTTTTAGATTGTATAAAATTATTTATACAATGCCGAAATCAAGCTAATGTACATCCAAAGAATCCATATGTTTTTGGTATATCAGGTTTCAATAAGCAAAGATTTAAATATTTAAGAGCATGTGATCAAATGCGAAAATTTGCATATGAGTGTGGAGCTGATCATCCTGAAAGATTGCGAGGTACTCTTCTTAGAAAGCACATCGCAACTAATTGTCATAAATTAAAATTAACAGAATATGAAGTATCCGAATTAGCGAATTTTATGGGACACAAAGAAGATATATATAAACAGTACTATAGATTACCTCAAAAAGAAGCTGATATTCTTAATATCAATAAATATCTGGAAGCTGCACTCGCTAAAATTGTAGTAAAGTTGATAGAAATACTCATGACAATGATAACGATATAAACTATAATGATATCAGCTTAAATGATACTAATACTGACGATTATCTAGCTAATAATAGGTTAAATGATGCTAATACTGACGATGATCTAGCTAATAATAGCTTAAATGGTGCTAATACTGACGATGATCTAGCTAATAATAGCTTAAATGATACTAACACTGATGATAATTTAGCTAATAATAATTTTGACAATGATAACATGCAAGGTATTATATAGCAATCATTATCGTTTTACAGCTATTAAATTTTATATAGAGAATAATTGTTTTTATGCAAATGTAATTAACAATACTATATTATTTATTATTATATTTATAGAATCTTTCTATCTATCTACCAATAGCAGTCCCATTCCGAAAAGAGAAAAGAATAAAATTACAAAAGGTTCAACAAAAATTATATAAGAGTAAGTTTACTAATTCTATACATGATTTAATTCAAAAATCATTTTTTACACATTATTTTAATTTTACATATATACTATTCCATATATACATCTATTTAATAAGTTATATTATTATTATTAAATATTGGTGTAAAATAGTTTTATTTAGATTAATTATACAATCTTATATATGTACAAAGTGTCACTTAAAGACCGCTCACTAAATAAGTAAATAACGTTATTTCTTACCAAAAAATAAATCGAAAAGTCCTGAATAATTTCTTTCTATAACTTTTAATAAAGGAGTAATTATTGAGTAAAGTACGGTCAAACTGCGCCTATCTTTAGCCTGGTTAAAGTATTTTACTCAATAATTATTCCTTTATTGAGTATTATAAAAAAAAATTATTCAGGACATTTCGACTTATTTTTTGATAAGAAATAAAGCTATGTACTTAGTGGATGGTTTTTAAATGAAACTGTATATATATATATATATATATATATATATATATATACATATTTATGTATACATATTATATATATTATATAAATTTATCTAAAAAATGTATCTCTTTATTACAGAAAATAAAACACAATTAAAGTGCAAACGTATGCGTTGGAGTAATGCAGAAAAAGATATAGTGCTGACAAAAGGCACATATCTAAATACTTACAAATGCCCTCCATTTAAGGAAATTGCAGCTTTAATAGCAGCTAATTCTTCCTTACAAACACGATCTGTATGCCAAATAAAATCCTGGTTCAACAATCAGCAAAAGATTTTACGTATTAATTTTCCAATTTTTCAATTTATTTTTCTTGTTTAACTATCAACAATGTTTTTGTTTAATAATTAGCAAAAAATTTTACGTATTGAATTATATATTTTATAATTTTATTTTTGTTCTTTAAAAATAATTGGTTTTTGTTTAGCAATTAGCAGAAGATTTATTTTTGTTGTTTTGATATAATCTATTCAGTGTTTAAAAATCTGATTACAATGTTTATAGTTATTTAAATATAATTTTATCAAATTTATATAACTTATATAATAATATATAAAAATTATATAAATTTAATTAATAATTTTTATATAATATTGTAATTTAAAATATCTATTACTTGGAAGACAAAAAATATTTTGCTAATTCAATTTCTTCAATTCACATAACTATAAAAAATGTTTTATGTTTTAGTTTAGAAATTTTGTTTTTTTTTATTTTAGTGGGTAATTTAAAAGTTCAACCTTTTTATTTAACGTTAACAGATTTTAGTCAAATAGAAATATATTGTAATGTTTCAATATCTTGTGTTAAGTCCAAAGAATGAAAAATACTTACATATGTATGTTATAAAAATATAACAATATTTTATATTAATGTAGTACTGATGTATATTTGTTATTTACCATTTCCTTGAAATTAATCTTAATTAAGATTATATATATATATGTATATACAGGATGTAACTGAAGAAACATATACGGGGCACACTATCAAATTTTCTGGTCAATTTGAAAACGATTTTTCCTCAGCGAAAATGTCAAAGGAGGTTATCATTTTTTGCATGTTCCCAATTTTTATCATCTTGTATTTTTGTAACTAAGCTTTAAATTAAAATTCTATTAAAGTAAACTCTACCTAAAATTAACTAAAAAATGTAGTTTTATCAATATTTTAACTCTACAAAGTTTCGTTTATGAGAAGCTTTTCTTTTTCAATCATTGATAACTTGAAAATTATTGGTGCCACAGAATCTGATGGTGTACTCCATATATGTTTTTTCAGTTACACCCTATATACATACATCTATAATATTTATATATTGTTTATTAAATTCTTGGAAATTAAATTTTTCTAACAGTTAAATTTTTTTATAACATTTATATATTTTTTTGATATTGAGTATTTTAAATTTCATTCTAAGAATGGATTTTGCAATTATCATATCCAATTTTTAATTGTTATATTTAGTGAAATATCTTAAGAGATTGCAAAAAACAGTACGTAGTTGCAAAGAATTTTATTGCAAATAAAATTAGTCAAAATTATATTTGAAAAAAGCAATTTTTAATTTTACGTAACTTACTCATCAATGTGAGATACAAATTTTTATTTTCTATAATCAGTAATGTATTAAATATAGAAAATTATATCAATTGTTACGTCCGGGGGTGCAGTTGCGGCGTAAATTTTACGAAATTTAAATCGCGACCTACGAACTCGAACTGCGGGGCGGACTACGTCGTATTTCGGAATTACTCCGGGGATACCCACGACGACAGGTATTTCCTTTATGGTCACGGTTGCGTTTTGGGAGAAAGGGAGCGTTTCGTATAGGTTCGATTACCGACGAATCAGTCCATGTATCCGCGGAATCGTTCGAGTGAATCGTTGACGGAGTGGAAAATAGTGATTACTGTATTACCATCCGAGTTGATACGGTAGGGTTCTTCACCACGGCGGTACAGAAGGTAAGCTCGTTGGCAATGATAACAAGGGTGGTCGATGTCACGTGTTGTCGACAGTCGGTAAAAATTGCAGACTGAGCAAACGACTCCGGTCGGTACGTCGCCGATAACGAGGAGATGCTTAGCGCAAGTTAACCACTCAGATTGCACGCCAATAGGTAAACGCATACGGCAATCCGTACAGAGAGCGGCACTTGTTTCCTTATTAATAAAACCGATTATCCGTTGGCAATACGGGAGGTTATTTAGGGTTTCTTCAATAATTTCTTCCTCGGAATCATCCTCGGGGAGGAGCAAAGTGGTGGGGATGTCCAAGTGTGACGGTATTATTGGACACATAGGAGTTAATTGTTTAAACTAATGTTAGTTAAAATAAATAGTTGCCATGAGGTCGATTTGAATGTTCTAACACGTTCACGAAGTTTCTAGATATTCTGGAAAGATTTAGAATTTTCCAAAGGGTTGACTGTAGGATACCTACTGCAGTTTTATGAGGGCCATAAACTGACCCTTGATAAAAAAAATGTTTCGCACGATTTCTCTTTTTGGGAGATGAGAAAATTTAAGACGCGCAGAGAATATTCTGGAAACCACGTGGTAAGCTAATATTTCTAAAGAAAATATATTTTTTATTTTATTTTAATATTTCTAAAATTGCAAGAGAATTTATTAGTTATTATTGTTAAGTGATTCAAAAATGCGTAGACGTAGTTTCCGAAATAGATTCTTGTATTTCGCGGGTTCCCGGGCAGAAGGGAGGCTCGTGTTGTAAAGAAATATCTTGAGCACCTACCTTATTTAATTTCCAAGGAATGGACAACGACTGGATGGCGATGATCCGGGGTGCCCGCGTTGTAGAGGGTGTACAGGATGCCAGACCTTTCTGCAGATACCTTGTACGGCGTGGATCGTTGTCCGGGATGTCGTTCAATGGCACCTTGGAATTCTTGATTTCGATCGCGTGCAATTGAGTAGGCCACTCCCGTAATTTAACGTCCGCGTGATTATTATTATTATTATTAATGCTAAAAGGCACGGAGTCGCCGAACAATCTATCGTATTCCGCGTCGTTATGATAGTCGATTCCAATGAAATTAGAGAGACCACGTGTTGATTCAGTGCGATGTAGTCGTGCTGTTATACGCCGTAGTTGATTCTTTCTTCCTGCACGGCGTGTTTTAGGCATTATAAAATTTAAACATTCTGAACGTCGTTTCGCTTCTGCAATAACTAACGTGCGGCGGTCCTCACTGTTCGTTGTTGCTTTCGGCGAGAGATTATGAGCGGTTCGTCCTCTCTGAATAATCACTACGAGGTTCAGGAAATATTTCTATGTTATAGAATAGTAATTTGTTAGGAATGGATTATTTGACGCGTGTTTTAGGCATTGTAAAATTTAAACGTTCTGAACGTCGTTTCGCTTCTGCAATAATTAACGTGCGGCGGTCCTCACTGTTTGTTGTTGCTTTCGGCGAGAGATTATGAGCGGTTCGTCCTCTCTGAATAATCACTACGAGGTTCAGAAAATATTTCTATGTTATAGAATAATAATTTGTTAGGAATGGATTATTCGACGTGTGCAGGCGAGAGAATTCGAGATGCGTTGTAGAAATAATATAGGCTTGGAGATACACGAGGTTGGAACTAATTTAGAATGAATTTAGAATATATATATATATAACACTTTTATTCTAGTATAACACTACGAGTAATACAAAGTATCTAAGTTAAATTTTAGAGTTAGAATCTTAGAGTTAGAGTCTTAGAATTAGAATTAGAATCTTAGAGTTAGAATTTGAATTTTAGAATTCGGAGAGAGTCTTAAAGGTGACTGCTCTGCTTGACGGCGCGATTAGAACTGAACTCCTCTGGGCTCGCTCTGAGGTCCTTCGGTTTTCGGCAGCTCGGTTGCGGCGGCCGAGAGTGGGGGAACTCTCTAGAGTAGGGAGTTGCCGTGGTAGGGAAGTTCCCAGGTGCTGCGGAGCGCCGCGCTCAGGCACTAGGCGGAGTTAGATGTCATGGCCGGCATTGGCGCGCATTTCAAACGGTGTTATAAGAACTTAGAATTATTTTGCATAGGAGTGAAAAATTTAAGTAGCCGGACGTGACACCTCCCCCCTTAGAAGAAAAAGTTGGACCATGTCTAACTTTTTCTAGTTCTATATCATAGTGGGTATAATTTTATTTATGCTTAATGTTAAGGTTAACACTTTCTTATTTCCTAGTGGTGAACGAGTCTATACCTCTTCGTTGAGGAGGTTGCGCAATTCTTTATAATTTACATGCGCTTCACTTTTCACTTTTTGTATTGGTGGGGAGTCTTCTTCTTGTGAGGGGGGGGCTAGGGGTGTTGATTCTTCCTGTACGGGTAGTGGTCCCAGTGGTGGTTGCTTCCTTTTGTTATTTTGTCCTCCGTCGGCCGGTCTTCCCATGTGTAATAATATGTTCGTGACTGATGTCCATACGGCTCCCAGGAGGTGTAGGCTCCATCCGTAAACGGAGTGAAGTGCGTATCCATGGATCAGTGTGTCTATTATTAATTTGGCAAGTCGTGCGACGACAAAGATGCCCAGCACTCCGGCGCTGGCGGATCCGAAGCTTATGAAACCTTTCCATAAGCGTGCTCCCGTGTTTTCTGCTAGCTTGTCGAGTGTTTTCTCGTCTAGCAGGTTTAGCATGGATAGACTTCCTGTGGGGACTTCGTGTCCCATTGCTCCCCTGGCGATCGTGTTGAGCATTGAGGGTTTTTCCATCGGGAACATGATGTGGTCGCGCAGACGATCCAGGTCTTCGCTGGTGTAAATGCCGCTGGAGGCGAGCGAGTCAGGGCTTACGTATCTCCATGACGGTTTGGTTAACGGCTGGATTGTCGGAGGTGCGATTGACTCCACTGGTTTCGGTGTCAGTCGGTACCATATGTTGTGCACTTGGTACATCGCTGGTAGGAGTTCGTTGCAGTCCCTGAGTGTTCCAGATTTTGTGAGTATTTTTGATCTGGGTAATAGGAAAAGAGATTTATTCTGGTGGGTGACGGGAAGCTCGTTGTAGCAATTGTCGACGGGTCGTACTCGGCATTCCACAGGTACGCATTTGATGAGGTGGATAACCTCGCCAGCTGTAATGGCGGTGTACCCTGGTGATTTCATAATTCTGTGCGCCATCTCGTCTGGTGCAATGCTTGCAAGGGAGAGAGCGTTGAGCAGGATTTGTCTCTCCAGGGCGCATTTCTGTTCCATTATGTCTCTGTATAGTTGTGATAGCTGTGTTCTGAGGTGTTTTTCTACGTAAATAAACTTGGAGTTTACGTACGAGAAAATATCAAGATTGTCGATTTTGATTTTTGAACGACCTTTGAACACGCGTCCTGGCTGCGTTTCGAGGACGCAGAGCTTGGGGTGCTCAGTTCGCAGGAGTTTATATCCACAGATGTTTGTCTCGGTTGTGCGTGCCAGCGCGAACGTGGTATCTTGTGTCGTTACCGTGTAGACCGTTGGGGAGTCCTTATGCGCTGATTTCGGTGATAAGCGATGTGCCAATCCTTCGTATAGGACATCGTATCGGCCGAAATGGCAATTGTCGGCAGGTAACACCGACCAGTATGTGGAGGCTCCGTCTGCGTCGTTGCATTCTCCTGTTGTCACGGGGCAGCGAACACCTGAGGGGAGTATTACCTCGTTAGTGTTATGTTTAACGGGTAACTCCAGCTTCCGGGTAGTGATCCGTATTGAGGCTTGGACGATTGCGTTATCCCAGGTGCCGTACGGATCGCTGTATTGAGTCCCGCTACATCCTCCGTCGGTTTTTACGGAACCTGCGAATGTTACTGCGCGCAGATTGGTAGCGTTTGGTTTAATGTCGGAGAGATGTCCGTTTAATCCTAAGGAGATGGTTCCCGTTTCGTGCAGTTTTCTACAAGTATCGGCCGATGTTTCGTGAATGTACTCGCGTCTGCCGTTATGTACGGCAGATATGTGTGAGTGCATCCCACAGTAATAGACAGTTCGGTCGACTTCAATTTTGCACTGGATTCCTGATGTGTGCTCGAATTCGCTCAACTGTAGCAATTGTACGTAGACCTCTTCCTTCTTTGGCTCGATGTCGTCGACTTTGCATTCTTCTATGTCCAATAGTGAGAGCGTAGTGATATTTAAACCGCGGCCTCCGCAGTCGTACCCTATTAGCCCATTAGAGGTTAGGGCTAACAGTGCGATTGCAGTTAGTATGCTTGCGTAGGTCTTCATTCTGTCGTGGTTGGCTGGTTACTGGCCCGTCCTCCGTCGGGGTGTCCGAGATATAGTCATCTTCGGAGTGGGGGTATTCCGGGGTAGGGGCTTGATGTGGCGAGGGTTTTAGCTTATCCATATGTACAATTCTAAACCTATTATTACTTATAGCTAACTTAACATTATGGTTTTTTAGGATTTGTATAATTTTATAGGGGCCTGTATATTGGTCGGATAGTTTCCCCTTTTTGGGTTCTTTTAATAGGTATACGTTATCTCCTACCTTAAATTCCTTTACATTTAGTTTCCTGTCGTAATATTTCTTAGATCTAATCTTAGCTTCTATTAAATTTTCGCGCGCGTTATCTTGTACGTCGCGGATTCTAGAGAACAATTCTCGAAGATAATGCGAGTATGTTTCGTTTTCTTCATTCTCTAGTGGCGGATCGTTGGAGGGGACACGCGCTATTTTGCCGAATATAAGTTCGTGCGGAGTGTATCGCGTGCCTTCGTGTACACTAGTGTTATATGAGAACGTAGCTAACTTCAAAAATTGATCCCATTCGCGGTTTTTATTAACATATTGTTTAAGGTATTCCCATAGTACATGGTGGGATCTTTCAATCGAACCATTCGATTGCGGTCTATAAGCTGTAGTTTTATATTGCTTAATTCTAAACTTACGTGCTATATTGCGCAACAGAGAATTAAGGAAATGTGACCCTTGGTCAGTTAACCAAGCTATAGGAGCGCCGTATATACATATGAATTCGTTAGTGAGTGCATCGGCTACGTCGGTTGCGGATGCGTGCTTCAATGGAATGGCTAGTGAATACTTAGTTAAAAGGTCCTGTATGGTAAGAATGTATGTATTTCCTAAAGAAGTTGTAGGAAGAGGTCCCATTATATCCATTGAGATTTTATCAAATGCTGTGCCTGGCGTATCTGTAAGCACCATTGGTTGTTTAGTTTTTACTCTTACTAATTTTTTCAGTTGACAATCTTTACATTTACGAATATATTCACAGACGTCTTCCTTCATCTTTGGCCAGGAGTATCGTTCTTTTAGTCGGTTATACGTTTTGGTTACTCCTTTATGGCCTCCTATCACTGAGCTGTGGTTATCTTTTATAATTCTTTCTCTATCTGCAGGGAGTGGAATTTCGATCTTGTTTGCGCATACGAATATCTTAAGATTAGTGTCGCTTAATGTACGCTGCAGCAATGAATATATGATATTCCAGGTAATGCTATCTACATTGTCTTGACATATCGAGATTGACTGTAGGTCCAATTCTGTAACTACGTCCTTTAGTGAGCGTAGCGTTTCTTTGATAATTTCTATTTCAGTGGCGGCTGAGACTCTTTCTTTAGCGATAAGTGATATTAAGTGTCTGTTACCGTTGCAATTAACTTTTGCTCTGCCCAACGTGGCGTCTTTAATTACGGGTAGTATGTTATTATCATGCAACATTTGAGCTCTTCGTCCCAGCGGTACGCCTTGTTGCGTAGCAAATATAACAAGATTGTCTTTTCTGGTTATAAAGTTATCTGGAATAGTTATTATTTTGAATCTCGCGTTCGGTTCTCGTAATTCAAAGGGGGTTCTAGGGTTATCGAAGATTTGATTCTCTTCGTCTGAACTGGAGCTATCGTCAGTCTCGATTTCTTTGTCGGATTCATTTTCTGCGGTACTATCAACGTTATTTCTTGTTGATGAATTTACATTTGTTGGTATGGGAGAATCGACATTTGTTGGGGCTTGTGTTTTCTTATGTTGATTAGTCGAAAATAGTGATTCGTCGGAGTCGGATGTGTTTACAAGCGGGAGAATTTGTTCGATAACAGGGTTTCTAGATAACGCGTCGGCGTTAGCATTTATTTTACCTGCTTTGTATTCTACTTTATATTCGTACTCTAGTAATTTTAGACGCCATCGGACTAAACGCGATGATGGGTCCTTTACTGAGTGTAGCCATACTAAAGGCTTATGATCGGTTACTAACTGGAATTGTCGACCATATAGGTATGGTCTGAAATAATTTACACTATATACTATTGCTAACAGTTCTTTCTCAATGGTAGAGTAGTTTATTTCTGCTTTATTCAATAGTCTCGATGTGTAGGCTATAGGAAGATCCTTCCCTATAGTGCCCTGGCTAAGTATTCCTCCAACCGCATATCCGGATGCGTCGGTAGTTACAATGAACGGTTTAGTGAAGTCTGGGTATTGCAAAATCGGTTCGTTACAAAGCGCATTGCGGAGCTGCGTGAAAGCCGACTCTTGTTCCTCTTTCCAGACGAATGATTCCTCTTTCTTTAGCAGATTCGTGAGAGGTTGTGCTATCTTGGAGAAGTTAGGTATAAACCTTCGATAGTAGCCCGCGAGTCCTAAGAATTGTTTTATGTTTTTCGCGTGTTTGGGTCTAGGGAAATCTTCGACCGCTGTTATTTTCTTGGGATCGGGTTTCACTCCGGCTTCACTTATTACATGGCCCAGGTATGTGACTTCTTTGCGGAGGAATTCGCATTTGTCGGGCTGGAGGCGCAGTCCTGCCCTTCTGAGTCGTTCCGCTAGTTTGTGGAATTTGATTTCGTGTTCTCGCAACGAACTGGAATACAATACTATATCGTCGAGATACACGAAGAGTTCGGCACCTTGAAGTCCCGACAGTACCTGGTCCATGAGCCTTTGAAAGGTCGCGGGGGCATTTTTGAGCCCGAATGGCATTCGTTTAAATTCATAATGCCCATACGGAGTGGAAAACGCGGTTTTATGTGTGTGGGATTCGTTCATCTTTATCTGGTGAAAACCCGATGCCAAGTCAAACACACTAAAGTATTTCGCGCTCCCCAGCTGATCGAGGATCTCTACTATGTTTGGTAAGGGGTAAGCGTCCCCGACTGTTTTTTCGTTCAGTGCTCGGTAATCTATTACCATTCGCCAACGCTTGTTACCTTGTGAGTCCGGTTTTTTGGGCACGATCCACAAGGGGGAGTTATATGGTGACATAGATGGTTGGATTACATCATTCTCAATGAGTTCTTGCACTTGTTTGTTAATCTCCTCCTTGTGCATCGGCGGGTATCTGTATTGTTTTGTGTGTACCGGAAGTTCGTCGGTCGTTGGGATGGTGTGTGTGGTGACGTTAGTAGAGTGTAGTTTGTCGGTAGGAAGGCGAAACAGATCATTGTAAGTGTGTATTAGGTTATGTACGTGTTTCGTTTCTTCCGTGTTTAGATGATCGAGTCGCAGTAGTGTCTTAATCTCGTCGGGACGGGATGTGTTTTGTTTACTTAGTGTTGCGACGTACTGTGTTTTCTTAGCGAAGGTCTCCTCATGCCCTAAGGTTGGGAGAGCGGCTTCGGAGGTTTTATGACTTTTGGTCGAGGGATGAGATTTGGAGAGAGTGCTTTTACGACTCTTAGAAGGGGGCGGTGAGCCCTCATGGTCTTGAGGATAGGATGTGGAGAGTTTTTCTATCTCTTGAAGACTTATTCTAGGTAAGTTGAACTTGAGATCCTTATCGCTTGTATTGACGGCTTTTATGTAGGCTATGCCGTTGCGGTTGGTGACGATGGCGTCTCCTAAGTAGATGTCATCGTTTACGTGGATCCGTGATATATACCCTACGCTAACGTTGGTATCGCTAACACGGAGCGGTAGTGTAGTTCGCGATCTTGCTGGGATCGTGAATGTTTGTTCGGCGTTGAAAGGGATTGAGGCCCCTTGCCAAATGATGCAGCGTTTGACGTAGTCTATTTTAGACGCGTCTTGTAAGAATTCGGAACCTAAGATTCCGTCTTGCGAGATTGGAAAATCGTCGGTGACGACGTGGAGTTTGATTTGGTGACCGAGGTATTTTATGCTAATAGTCCCGAGCGTTTTGATTTTATCGTTCGTGATTCCGCTAAGGAAGATCGTCGAACTTTTATCAATGTCGTTGTTGGGGAGTATTTGTCCTTGTTTAACAAGATTAGGCGCTGCACCTGTGTCTATCATAAAGCATGTCTCGGTCGATAATCCACCTGCGGCTATGGTGACCGCGGGCGCATGTGAAAAATCGTTCGGAGTTAACATTGCGATTCGCGTGTTTCCGAATCGTGTTCCGTGCTTATCGCTCTTATCGGGCGGTTCGTTTGAGAAGAGGCCCCTTGGTGAGGTGTACCCGACCTTCCCGCGGGGCTCGGTGCGTTTCCCGACTCATTTTTTTGCACGTTATTATTATATTCACGTTTTCTGCATTCTTCTATCTCGTGCCCGTTGTTTTTGCAATAGCGGCACCATTTATTGCGACGGTCGTTGTAACGAGTAGGCGCATTAGTGGTTGTGTTAGTATTATTGTAATTTTGACGTCTATCGCCATATGTTGGGCGTTCGTCGGAGAATCTCACCGGATCGTTACGCGTATTGTTCGGATAGCGTTCCCGAAAATAATTTTCGTTGCGCGGAGGCGTATTAGCGTATCCTCGACGCGTATGTTCGTTTCGCGGTGGTTCGGGTTCGCGGCGGTCACGTGTTTTATATCGATCGCGGTCTATTTCTTCCCGTTTTGCGAGTTCTTTCGCTCTCGCGAACGCCTCAGACGGGACGGAGTATAATCGTCTATCCATCTGCAATCTGTACTGCAGAGGGAGTCCTTCGCAGAAGGATCGTGCCGTGAGTTCGTCGATTCTTAGGGCTGTCTCATTATCTATGCGTCCCATTGCGCGGCGTTCGGCGTCTAAAATCGCGGATCGTAGATCTTTGACGCGGCTGATGTAATCTAACATGTGCTCTTGGGGTTTTAAGTATACGATACTAAGTTCTCCCCTGTATTGATCGATCGTTTTCGCTGGTCCGAATGCGTTATTTAATAGGTCGATCAGTTGTGTGATGCTTTCGCAGGGCTCCCCCTCGACGGCGCTATAGGCACGCCCGCTAAGCTTATTAAGTAAGAGTTTGGTGAGGTTGCGTTCGGATGTCGGGGGAATTATTTCTTTCGCGCGTTGGCATGCCCGTGTAAATTGCCTTAACGGTATATTATAACCGTCGAAAGTAGGCACGGTTTCGGTCGCTTCGCGAAAGGAGACCTTGGGGGACTGGGGTCGTCCGGAAGGTAACTCGGAATGCCCGGCGGAGTCGTCGAGCGATAGTAGAGGTTGGCCCGAGAGTCTGATAGACGGACTGGGCTCTCGCCGCAGCCGATTCACCTCATTGCGTAATATTTCGATTTCCGCGAGGAGATCGTTTTTGAGGGAGTTCATATCCTCAGGGATGGTGCCCTGGGGTTGGCTCTTTCCCGGATTCCTTTCCATATTTTCGCGGAGCGTTTCGATTTCGCGTTCTCGTTTATCTGCTCTTTTCCGTTGCTCTTCGAGGAGTGCGGCCTCCTCTCTTAGGCTGATTTCTTTGGTTTTCGCGAGAGCTTCCCTAGTTCTAATACGATTTTGAGCTTCGATAATTTCGACTTCCTTTTGCTTTAATTTTGCTTGTATATCCGCGAGCTGTGCTTCAGTTAATTCCTTTCCCGCGAATTCCTTTTCAACCGATTCTTCCTTATCTCCCTGTCTTCCGCGCGTCCCGACCATAGCTCGGAAATTTCAGTATCCCACCGCTGTCACCAGTTTTGTTACGTCCGGGGGTGCAGTTGCGGCGTAAATTTTACGAAATTTAAATCGCGACCTACGAACTCGAACTGCGGGGCGGACTACGTCGTATTTCGGAATTACTCCGGGGATACCCACGACGACAGGTATTTCCTTTATGGTCACGGTTGCGTTTTGGGAGAAAGGGAGCGTTTCGTATAGGTTCGATTACCGACGAATCAGTCCATGTATCCGCGGAATCGTTCGAGTGAATCGTTGACGGAGTGGAAAATAGTGATTACTGTATTACCATCCGAGTTGATACGGTAGGGTTCTTCACCACGGCGGTACAGAAGGTAAGCTCGTTGGCAATGATAACAAGGGTGGTCGATGTCACGTGTTGTCGACAGTCGGTAAAAATTGCAGACTGAGCAAACGACTCCGGTCGGTACGTCGCCGATAACGAGGAGATGCTTAGCGCAAGTTAACCACTCAGATTGCACGCCAATAGGTAAACGCATACGGCAATCCGTACAGAGAGCGGCACTTGTTTCCTTATTAATAAAACCGATTATCCGTTGGCAATACGGGAGGTTATTTAGGGTTTCTTCAATAATTTCTTCCTCGGAATCATCCTCGGGGAGGAGCAAAGTGGTGGGGATGTCCAAGTGTGACGGTATTATTGGACACATAGGAGTTAATTGTTTAAACTAATGTTAGTTAAAATAAATAGTTGCCATGAGGTCGATTTGAATGTTCTAACACGTTCACGAAGTTTCTAGATATTCTGGAAAGATTTAGAATTTTCCAAAGGGTTGACTGTAGGATACCTACTGCAGTTTTATGAGGGCCATAAACTGACCCTTGATAAAAAAAATGTTTCGCACGATTTCTCTTTTTGGGAGATGAGAAAATTTAAGACGCGCAGAGAATATTCTGGAAACCACGTGGTAAGCTAATATTTCTAAAGAAAATATATTTTTTATTTTATTTTAATATTTCTAAAATTGCAAGAGAATTTATTAGTTATTATTGTTAAGTGATTCAAAAATGCGTAGACGTAGTTTCCGAAATAGATTCTTGTATTTCGCGGGTTCCCGGGCAGAAGGGAGGCTCGTGTTGTAAAGAAATATCTTGAGCACCTACCTTATTTAATTTCCAAGGAATGGACAACGACTGGATGGCGATGATCCGGGGTGCCCGCGTTGTAGAGGGTGTACAGGATGCCAGACCTTTCTGCAGATACCTTGTACGGCGTGGATCGTTGTCCGGGATGTCGTTCAATGGCACCTTGGAATTCTTGATTTCGATCGCGTGCAATTGAGTAGGCCACTCCCGTAATTTAACGTCCGCGTGATTATTATTATTATTATTAATGCTAAAAGGCACGGAGTCGCCGAACAATCTATCGTATTCCGCGTCGTTATGATAGTCGATTCCAATGAAATTAGAGAGACCACGTGTTGATTCAGTGCGATGTAGTCGTGCTGTTATACGCCGTAGTTGATTCTTTCTTCCTGCACGGCGTGTTTTAGGCATTATAAAATTTAAACATTCTGAACGTCGTTTCGCTTCTGCAATAACTAACGTGCGGCGGTCCTCACTGTTCGTTGTTGCTTTCGGCGAGAGATTATGAGCGGTTCGTCCTCTCTGAATAATCACTACGAGGTTCAGGAAATATTTCTATGTTATAGAATAGTAATTTGTTAGGAATGGATTATTTGACGCGTGTTTTAGGCATTGTAAAATTTAAACGTTCTGAACGTCGTTTCGCTTCTGCAATAATTAACGTGCGGCGGTCCTCACTGTTTGTTGTTGCTTTCGGCGAGAGATTATGAGCGGTTCGTCCTCTCTGAATAATCACTACGAGGTTCAGAAAATATTTCTATGTTATAGAATAATAATTTGTTAGGAATGGATTATTCGACGTGTGCAGGCGAGAGAATTCGAGATGCGTTGTAGAAATAATATAGGCTTGGAGATACACGAGGTTGGAACTAATTTAGAATGAATTTAGAATATATATATATATAACACTTTTATTCTAGTATAACACTACGAGTAATACAAAGTATCTAAGTTAAATTTTAGAGTTAGAATCTTAGAGTTAGAGTCTTAGAATTAGAATTAGAATCTTAGAGTTAGAATTTGAATTTTAGAATTCGGAGAGAGTCTTAAAGGTGACTGCTCTGCTTGACGGCGCGATTAGAACTGAACTCCTCTGGGCTCGCTCTGAGGTCCTTCGGTTTTCGGCAGCTCGGTTGCGGCGGCCGAGAGTGGGGGAACTCTCTAGAGTAGGGAGTTGCCGTGGTAGGGAAGTTCCCAGGTGCTGCGGAGCGCCGCGCTCAGGCACTAGGCGGAGTTAGATGTCATGGCCGGCATTGGCGCGCATTTCAAACGGTGTTATAAGAACTTAGAATTATTTTGCATAGGAGTGAAAAATTTAAGTAGCCGGACGTGACACAATCATTACATTATTAAAGAACTTTGTGTAAGACTTTTAAATATTTCGAATAGCAAAAATAATTTTTTTACTTTTAATGAAATATCTTAGTAAGTATAGATGTAGTACTATAGATATAGTAGTATAGATGTGTATAAAATAGGTAAAATAGTAATAGAATAGGTACTACTTTTATAAATCATATACATTATTGCCATTATTGTAAAAGTAAAAAAATTATAAGTGCGGCTGAAATACATAATTTTATACTATCGTACGTGTATATACGTGCTTATATACGTGCCTAGGTGTGCATGTGTGTATCTAATATAAGTAATATACATTTCATATATTAATATATTAATTTATATATTAATTTTTCCAATTCTTATATAAATTGTAATAAAACAATTATTTTATTATGGCAATAAAATGAATATGTAAACGAAAGAGAATCGGGATGATATAAATTAATTTCCTCTAAACTATATATTAGAACATAATACAACATTATGTTACATCCAGACTCAAGGAAGGAAGAGTCGAAAGGAAGGACGTAACTAAATTTATTTCGAACGACGGCAGACAATCCGTCTGTTCGACCTGAACGAACGTCTGGGCCCAAATAGGTCAACGACCGCAAGGGTCGCTCTTACTCTATTTAAAGGGCCGTTCGCTCGGTGATCCCTTTTCGACAAGAGAATTTAATCTCTTTTGCGCAGGATGGGACCTTGTGCGATCTTGGTTTACGGGAATGAGTGGGAACGGGTTATAAATTAAAGAGTATTAGGCCTCATATTAAAACAATTAATTTATTTTACTCTTAAAGAACGAGAAAAGAAGAATTAAATTCATAAGAATCATATTATACTTATACATTATTATTATTATTATTTATTCTAATTGTGTACTTCTCTTAGTCGGGAGAGAAAAAAAATTTGATGCTCATGTGTATGAGTGAGTGATTGTGTATAAATCGCGGGTGATACATAGATACGGAGGTCTTCAATCGGGGCAGAAAGGGGAAAGAGTTATTGTTTAAATTTTAAGGTCCCGATTGGTGGTTACAATAATTTAAACGATAATAGATATATAAAAATAGTGTCCATGTGTGTGCGTGTGAGAGAGAATGCTAGTTTATGAGAGTTCGGTAATTTCGACGGTGGAAGGGAAAAGGAAGGCGCGGAGGATATCGACGGGGAATCCAATAGGGTTGGGATGGATAGGGGTAAACATAGGGATGAGGGCGCCGGGGAGACTTCCCGCTACAATTCTCATGAACTGCTCTTCATCGGGATCATCTGGTCCGCAGGTGTAAACACCTTCTGGGAGTGGGAGCTCTAGTATAGGGAAATTAGAGAGGAGCTATCTATAACATTCGTCTTCGTGTTGGAATGGAATTTGCCCGATGTGTCTCCTTAAAAAGGAGTAGGCCTCGTTATAAATGAAGGAGATTTCTACTACCTCTTGACAAGTGCAACCTTCGTCACACTCTGTATTAAGTTGTGAGGGGGAGGGAGAATGATTGAAACAAGGAGAGGGAGGGTGGTTCTGAGGTGCAGAAGATGGAATGTGCGATGGCTCTGGAGAGGAAATCAGAGGGTCAAGGGGAGTGTCAAAGTTCCTATTTCTGCTGTGTTTATTTATTATATTGTTGCGCCCACTCGGATCTGCATCCTCATCTCGGGATCACCCCGTATACGTTTCCGGAGGATCGTCGTCAAGGGGGTTGTTGATAAACAACCTCGGACTTTCGTTTGTTTTCCGGCACCATCTTGAGTCTTGGTCTAGCTGTCAAACCGATTTGACGTGTTACGAGACCTCAGACTATTTTTCCGGATTGATTATATTTCTTCTTCTGTATCTCAAAGGGTCGTCACTTCATTAAATAACATTCTGCGCATAACCGTGTCTTGATTTATTTCGCGCGCGAGTGAGAGTGCTTGTGCGAGTGAGATATCTCTTGAGATATCGCAAGAGGCGTCCGGGGGACGTAACATTTTGGGGGCTCGTCCGGGATACTCCGAAGAATCCCAACGACAAAATGGCAGCGCAGAATTCTTCAAAAGCGACACGATCTCGAGCGGCTGTGAAAGACACCGAGACGGATGCTCTACAAACCGTACTTCGAGAGCTCCGAGAGATGCGCGACGAGCGAGACCGACAACAAGCTCACTTCGAGACTCTTCTTCGAGAGAAGGACGAACAGCTGCGTCAACTCGAACAAAGAATTTCTTCACAGCAAAACCAGCTAAGTCCTTCTAGTAATAGAGTTTGCGGGGACACGCAAAATTATTTGGGGGCTTGCGCGAGTACCGCGAGAGCCGCGACAAACGCGAGTGCCGCGACGAACGCGAGTGATATGACCGGCGACTTTCGTGCGAAAACGGGCTTAAAATTGAAGCCCGATACTTACGACGGGAAGATTCCGCTGCGGGAGTTCCTCTCCCAATTTCTTTTGATCGCGATCGCGAACAGTTGGGACGACAAGACAAAAACCATCTCTCTTGCCGCGAACCTTAGAGGAAGAGCGCGTACTGTTTTAGAAAACGTAGAAAATCTTGAAGAATTGACTTTCGCGGAGTTAAAGTCGAAATTAGAATTGCTTTTCGGGGATGGGAGTTCAACACAAAACTATTATTCTCTTTTTTCAAACAGAAAGCAAAAATACGGGGAAGATTTTGCTTCATTTGGGGCTGAACTAGAGAGACTTTCGCGATTAGCTTACCCCGAATGTCCTTTCACAGTCCGCGATAAAATTGCATGCGCGCAATTCGTTTCCGCGTTATCAGACAATTTTGTAAGAAGAACCCCTCCAATTGGAAGGGATAACTTCTCTGAATTTAGCAATTGAAAGGAGAAAAGCCATAAAAATTATTCGAGATGAAAATTTTGAAAGAAAGAGAGATTTCGGAAATAATGGAAATAAGAAAGATTTCGGGAATAATGGAGATAACGGGAGATTTAATAAGAATTTTGGAAAACAAAATTTTCAAAAGGGAGAGAGGAGCGACGCGCGAACCAATTCCGAGAAAAAGAAGGAATATTTTAAAGACTCGAAAGGGAAAGCGCAAGCGAACAATTTTTCCTCCAAAGATAAAGAATGCTGGTCTTGCGGAAAGACCGGACATTTGCGGTTTCAGTGCCCTGACGCAAAGGGAAACTAGAATTAGTTGAACTTTTCGGGGAAAGTTCGACTTTCTCAAATAACACCCCGATTTCCGATTTTGTTGAATGTAGTGTTAGAAGGATTCAAAAGAAAGATTATTTTTCGTATTTCGGTAAATTGAATGGAAAAGGTTGTCTTTTTAAAATTGAATGGAAAAGGTTGTCTTTTTAAAATTGATACGGGCTCTGACGTCTCTTTATTGAATAGTAGATTAGTAGGAGATAATCTTGAAAAGATTTCAGTCAAAAACATCAATTTAAAGTATCCAACTGGAGAGAAAATTTTAATTGAATTTTTAGTAAAAGTAAAGATTGAAATCGGGAATTATTCAATTGAAACTTCTTTATTTGTCGCTGAAATTAGTGATCAATGTATTCTCGGAATCGACTTCCTTAAAATAATTAATTTAGATAATGTTTTCAATAAAGCTTTTAACGAATTCACATTTAAAAATGGAGTTAGAAAATTTTCAATGTTCAAGAGTAACAAATTTTTCGAAGAAAATCCCGTCTATTTTAAATGAACTTTTTGAAAAGAGCTCAATTCATTTACAAGAAACTCAGAAAGAAACTTTTATCAACTTTTTAAATAAATTTCAAGATCTATTCTCCTGCGATATTGTTGCCGGGAATTGCAATGCTATCGAACATATCATAAATGTGAAAGACTCTCTCCCCATAAAACAGGCACCCCGTAGGATTCCTTTACAGATGAGAGATGAAGTCGATAAAATAATGGAGGAAATGAGAATCGAAGGAATCATCGAAGAACCTCAAAGTCCTTGGGTTTCGCCAGCCGTTATGGTTAAAAAGAAAGATGGAACCCTCAGATTCTGTATAGATTACCGGAGACTTAACGCTATCACGGTAAAAGATTCCTATCCCCTCCCTCGAATCGACGACATATTAGACCAGCTATCAGGTAACTCTTGGTTTTCTACGCTTGATTTGAAGAGTGGTTATTGGCAATTGAAAGTGCGTCCTTCCGACAAAGAAAAAACAGCCTTTTCTATCGGTAAGGGACTTTGACAATTCACAGTAATGCCTTTTGGATTGTGTAATGCCCCCACGACATTTAAAAGATTAATGGAAAAAGTTTTACATGGAATTATTTCGAAAAAATGTTTAGTTTATTTAGACGATATTATTATTTTTGGAAAAGATTTTATTGAAATGTTTAAAAACCTTGAGGAATTTTTACGATTACAAAAAGCAAATCTTAAAATTAATCCGAAAAAATGTTTACTTTTGCAAAGAAATGTCAAATATCTTGGACATGTAGTTTCCAAAAAGGGCATTACCACAGATCCAGAAAAAATAACAGCTGTTAAAGATTGGCCAGTACCACATACTAATTTTTCGGGGAAGATGCTCCCCTGAGAAGGTAAGGCCAGGGGATGGCAAGAAGTAATGCTTCGGCAGTTCCTTGTCATCCCCGTAAGCGCCAGCGTAGGCACCCGCTGTGGTTTTAGTGCGGTAGGTCTTGGACCCCACCGCCGATCCATACGTGGATCGGTGATGGGGGACAAGGAGTCCCACATAACCCTCGTCCCTACCCGGGGGCGAGTGGTACCAGGTTTCCACAGCGCCAAAAAAAAAAAAAAAAAAAAGTACCACATACTAAGAAGCAATTGCGTAGTTTCCTAGGGTTTTGCTCGTACTATAGAAAATTCGTTAGAGGTTTTTCTTCGATAGCCAAGCCTCTTTTCGCCTTAACAGAAAATCAAATTAAATTTGTTTGGAACGACGAGTGTAATAATGCTTTTGAAAACTTGAAGTTAATGTTATCTTCTTCCCCAGTGTTATCTTTTCCCAAAGGGGAAAGTCAATTCATTTTAGATACCGATGCTTCAAATATCGGAATTGGTGCAGTGTTATCACAAATACAAGGCGAAAAAGAAATGGTCATCGCGTATTTCAGTCGAGTCCTTAGTAAAACCGAAAGGAATAATTGTGTGACTCGTCGCGAGTTATTAGCGATTATTGACGCTATCAAATTTTTTCGACATTACCTTTTAGGTCGAAGATTCTTAATTCGAACCGATCATTTCATTAAAATGGCTTATGTCTTTTAAGGATCTTGAGGGGCAACTGGCTCGTTGGTTGGAAAGATTCCAAGAATTCGACTTTGAAGTGCAACACCGTAAGGGGGAGTCTCACAAGAATGCCGATAGATTATCCAGACGACTTTGTGAGACTTTTGGCTGCGAATATTGTGCTAAAGTCGAAGGAAAGAACAATTCAGAAAGCGAGAAAATAGTTGCCCGACTCATACTCAAGGACTCATACAAGGAGAGGACTCAAGGACTCATACAAGGAGAGGATCTGGAAGTATGGCAAAAGGATCAAGAGGAAGATCTTAATATTGCCATTATCATTCAAGGAAAAAGAGAAGGAAGATGTCCGCCTCGTTCTGAATTGGTGACTCACGATATTTCCGCTCAAATTTATTGGGCATATTGGGATGCGTTAGTTCTTCAGAATGGAATCCTTTACAAGAAGTGGGAAGCCCCAAACTTCAAGTCTAGTTTTCTTCAGTTGATTGTTCCTCGGAAACGAGTGAAGGAAATCCTTGAAGAGGTACATGATTCTCCATCTGGGGGTCATTTCGGAATAAACAAAACCTTGTGAAAGGTTCGAAAACGCTTTTATTGGGCAACTTGGCAGTGTTGCGCCCCCTCGGATCTGCATCCTCATCCTCGGGATCACCCCGTATACGTTTCCGGAGGATCGTCGTCAAGGGGGTTGTTGATAAACAACCTCGGACTTTCGTTTGTTTTCCGGCACCATCATGAGTCTTGGTCTAGCTGTCAAACCGATTTGACGTGTTACGAAACCTCAGACTATTTTTCCGGATTGATTATATTTCTTCTTCTGTATCTCAAAGGGTTGTCACTTCATTAAATAACATTCTGCGCATAACCGTGTCTTGATTTATTTCGCGCGCGAGTGAGAGTGCTTGTGCGAGTGAGATATCTCTTGAGATATCGCAAGAGGCGTCCGGGGGACGTAACAATATGAATGTGTTCTGTAATTAAGCGCTCTAATAATTCCTGGGTTGGACTATCGTTCGGGAATGAATCGGCCGTAGCCCGAGCCACTTCCTGCCTCAGGCGTCGATTCCGACGATTTCGCGCATGCTTTGCTCCAGCTCTCGAAGTCCGCTTTCTTAAGTCGTCCACTAAGAATGACGAACGATAAGAAAAATAGATCGAGGCGATGGAGTGCAATTTCGAAATAATTCTTGGAATACTATTCTCCTTTCATTCTGTCGTTATTAATTCTATTTCTTATTCCTTGCGCTTGTAGTATTCTAGAGAGAGAGGGAGGGTGAGAGAGAGAGAGAGAGAGAGAGAGAGAGAGAGAGAGACTGGATAATGTTGAGTAGGGGAAAGGTATGGGAAACGGTATCACGAATCTCGCCGTTATCACGGGAAATCCTGAGTGATTTTTGGAACGGGTGAAATCGCGGATCTCGCCGTTATCACGGGAAATCCTGAGTGATTTTTCGAGATGGATGAAATCACGGATTTCGCCGTTATCACGGGAAATCCTAAGTGATTTTGGAGATGGATGAAATCACGGATCTCGCCGTTATCACGGGAAATCCTGAGTGATTTTTGGAACGGGTGAAATCACGGATCTCGCCGTTATCACGGGAAATCCTGAGTGATTTTTCGGGATGAAAGAGAGAGGGAGAAGAAGGTTTAGGGTTGGATATGATAGGACTTGCGCAAAAGGAGATAAAGAAGATGGCTTTATCTTAAATCCAAGAATTATTTTGATGGGTGAAAATTGTACTTTATGTATGTATGTATGTATCATTTATTGCATATCCCCTCAGGGTTTACAAGACGCTTTTCACAAGGAGCGTTCCCGAACCTTTTTACAACACACTTCTTCCACCTCTTTTTTACCCTGGCCACAGGCGACCTTACAATTATAAATACCATCCATAATATATACTATATATATAATATACACTATACTCTATTCAGCCACCCGTTTTCCAACACTCCTTCTTCCTCCACATCTCCCAGCAATGCTCCATCTCCTTCTTCCTATACTCGCCCTGGCTCCATTCTGCCTTCCAGCTTTCTCAAACTGTCCTCCCTCCTTCCATCCTCCTTCCTTCTCCCAGCAATCTTCCATCTCCTTTACTCATTCTGCTCTTCCCCCTTCCATCAACATCATTGTCTCCCTTCTTCCACCGGTACTCGAGCAGGCATATGGGGTGTGTTGGTTCGAACTGGATTCGAACCCGGGACCTTCCGCATGCCAACCAGATACTGAGCATGCGGGGCCACTTTTCACCCCTAAATTGTAATTTATGTTTTTCCCCTTTTATATACATATATGTGTCTTGACTTACTGTTAGTAGAGTGCGTTGTTAATAATTGCTGCAGGGTTCTAGTCTGGTTGTGTGGTCTTCCGGACTTCCACTATGTTTTTTTCACTTGCACTCTAACGAACGTCGGAATTTGAAAGCGGATTTCGAAATTGAAAGTATATAAAAGTCCGAAGAGTCTAGATACGAGCTCGGATAGGTTGTACACGGCAAAACTGCGCTCGAAAGTTCGGATTAAAATCTACTCTCTCGAGGGATATCGCGGGTATATAAACCTTCTTGCTCCTCCTCTCCATTGGTTTATTAACATTTCCTGACAAATAGGAAATTTTCAATAACGCCCTTTCAGTCCCGGAGGCGTCTCTTGACTTTAAAAGTTTACGGGATTGGTCAGGGCTTTTGTTTAGGGCCCTAGGTTTTGACCAATGAAGAATTTGTTGAGGTTTATATTTTTATTATCCTCTCGAGATTATCTCGGTAATCTGTCAGGCGGCATTTGTTTGGATTCGGTTATCGCTGTTAGTCTGGTAAAATTTTATTCGTTTTTAAGTTTTCTTCTAAATTTTTATTGATTTTCAAGTGGGGATTTCCTTCTAAAAAGTTTTTATTGATTTTCAAGTGGAGATTTCCTTCTAAAAAGTTTTTATTACTTTTTAAGTAAAATATTCCTTTAAAAGAAAGATTTTTATTGCTTTTCAAGCGCGAGTTGTTAACTAGTCAAAGCAAAATTTCGGGCACCGCGAGTTACATCTGGTATGTATACGAGGGCGGTCCGATAAGTACTTAGCCTACAAAAGAAAAACGAAAATTTTGGAAAAGTGGCGATTTATTTCTCAACATAGTCTCCTTTTAGCTCGATACACTTGACCCAGCGATGCTCCAACTTCTTTAACCCATCTGAAAAATACGTTTTCTCGAAGTCTGCAAAGTAGGCCTCCGTCGCGGCGATGACCTCCTCATTCGACTCAAATTTCTGCCCGGCGAGTGACTTTTTCAAGTTTGGAAACAAAAAAAAGTCGCACGGGGCCAAATCTGGAGAATACGGTGGATGGGGCAGCAGTTCGTAGTGCAATTCGACCAATTTGGCCGTGGCGACGGCGGAGGTGTGAGCCGGTGCGTTGTCATGGTGGAAGAGCACTTTTTTCTTCGCCAAATGGGGCCGTTTTTTCTGCAATTCGGCGTCGAATCGGCCCAATAATTCGGCATAGTAGAGCCCTGTGACCGTTTTGCCCTTCTCCAGGTAGTCGATGTAGATCACACCTTGTGAATCCCAGAAAACTGTGGCCATCACCTTTCCGGCCGATAGGACGGTCTTCGCCTTCTTCGGAGCACGTTCGCCGGGTGAAGTCCACTGTTTCGACTGTTCCTTGGTCTCTGGTGTGTACCAGTGGATCCATGTTTCGTCGACGGTCACGAAACGACGCAGAAACTCCTTCGGATTGCGCTTAAACAGCGTCAAACACTGCTCTGAAATGGTCTCACGGTTGCGCTTGTTGTCCGGAGTGAGCAAACGCGGCACCCATCGCGCCGACAGCTTTCTCATGCCCAAAATTTCATGCAGGATATGACCCACGCGGTCTTTTGAGATGCCCACTGTTTCAGCTATCTCGCGCACCTTCAATCGGCGGTCTGCCAATACGAGATCGTGGATTTTTGTCACGTTATCCTCCGTGGTAGCCATTTTCGGGGCACCTGAGCGTGGCTCATCAAAAACCGACGTGCGACCACGTTGAAACTCGTTAAACCAATTTTTGACGGTCGCCATCGAAGGAGAAGAGTCACCGTACACAGCATCCAAGCGCTCTTTGATTTCGCTGCGCGATTTTCCTTCCAAAAACAAGAATCGAATCACCGACCGATATTGCTCTTTTTCCATTTTTCTAAAATCCGTGGACACGCTCGCTCCCACACGCGGTCAAAACAAAACTACGAGTCCGATTCGGTTGAAATTTTGACAGTAGCCGTCTACGAGAATGTACTACACGATAGTAAATCTCTCTTGTGATACTGGCACCATCGGGCGGTGAGGCTAAGTACTTATCGGACCGCCCTCGTATATCTCCTCTTTTTTTATTTTTACGATTAAGCGTCTCCGGTCAGCTGCTTCGCCTGCCAGATCATAGTCTTATTCCCACGCCTGTGATTTTTCAATCATCGCCTTGCGTTCTTTGAAAGAAAAGAATCGTGGAGTCCACAGGACGTAACAATTATATAGAATTAATACGTTACGTATCCTGTGCACTCCACGATTCTTTTCTTTCGGAGAACGCAAGGCGATATTTTAAATATCACAGTCGCGCAGATAAACCGACGATCTGACAGGCGATGCAAACATATCTCGAGACAGCTTCATCGTAAAAATAAAAGAATACATACAGATCAACTCACAAAATTCAAGCTGTAACTCATCATATTCTAAGAAGTTAAACTAGTCGACAGTTCTCTAAACAAAACCAACAGTTGGGAAGACTAATAAAATTTTAGAAGAAAAACTAACAAAGATAAGCGATTCTAAACAATTCTCGGCTGACAAATCGTCGTTACGCGATATCTGCATAAGATAAGACCGAGAGGGTAATAAACATATCAACTACACTTGATAGCAACAAATTCTCCATTGGTCGAAACATAAGGACCTAAACAAAGCCCTGACCAGTCACGACAATTGTAAAATTAAAAGAGACGCCTCCGGGACCTAAAGGGCGTCATTGAAAAATTTCCTATTCGTCAGGAAAATGTTAATAAACCAATGGAGAGGAGGAGCAAGAAGGTTTATATACCCGCGACATCCCTCGGGAGAGCAGATTTTACTCCGGACTCTTGAGCATAATTTTTCGCACACGACTTATCCGGCCTCATACTTAGACCTTTTCGGCCTTTTCGAACACTATCATTTCAAATTCGGCCCACTCGAACTCAAGTTTCGACGCTCGTTTTGTGTGTGAGTGAGAACAGAGTTAAGTGCGACAGCGAGAGGCAGTGAACAATAGCGAGTTCACAAAACCGGAAATACAACTACCGGATACGTTGCACGTGAGACCTCTACCTTGAAGCGCTTGACTCGACGTAACTCTGTTCTGGATATTTTTATCAGTGCACTCCATAAGTAGTAAGTTTATCAAGCGTGCTACATCACCACCCTTATACTTAAAAATAATTCTGGGACTTCAATTAAATTATAATTGTTTTCCTTTTTGATTTATTAATTTATTATCCTTGTTTAATTCTAACTCTGAAATACTGTCTTTTCTCCCTCCATCCATACCCCCCTCTCTCTCTCGCTCTTCAAATCACTTCGGATTTCCCGCGATAGCGGAACAATCCGTGATTTCTTCCATTCTCTCTCTCTCTCTCTTGAAATCACTCAGGATTTCCCGCGTTAGCGGAGCAATCCGTAATTTCTTCTCCCTCTCTCTTGAAATCATTTCGGATTTCCCGCGATAGCGGAGCAATCCGTGATTTCTTCTATCTTCTCTCTCTGTTGAAATCACTCTGGATTTCCCGCGATAGCGGAGCAATCCCTGATTTCTTTCATCTCCTTATATCTCGAAATCACTCCGGATTTCCCGCGATAGCGGAGCAATCCGTGATTTCTATCATCTCCTTATCTTCTGAAATCACTCTGGATTTCCCGCGACAGCGGAGCAATCCGTGATTTCTTCCATCTCCATATCTCTCGAAATCACTCTGGATTTCCCGCGATAGCGGAGCAATCCGTGATTTATTCTCTCTCTCTCTCTCTCTCTCTCGAACAAATAAGTAATAAAATAACTAACTATTATAAATTATTAAATAATTAAAATATCAAAATTATATAAAAATAAATATATATATACATCCCCCTTTTTTTCTCTTACGAGAACTCCCAGAGTTATTTTTCAGTAAGAACTCTCCTTGTCCGGTTATTTTATTGTTCGCTCTCGTAGTGGAAAATCCAAGGAGACGACTCTCGCGAGCCGCGGCTAAATTGGCGCGAAACCGACTTAATAGGCGGTTGAGGAAAGCGTTGGGTCGGAATCTGGCTGCGGGCGAAACCTTCGGCTCTTTAAATAATATTAATACACCGACTCACACGGACACAATCAATACATATCACCCTACGGTCTCTCCTATTTCTTCACCCGAACGTACTGAAACCCCGCTGATTCCGTCCCCCGCTATCACTGCTTCTGCAGAATCTTTCGACTCTCCGCGAACTCCTTCTCCTCTTTCTCCCGAACCCGCTATACCTCAGCGGGCCCCTTCCCCTCGCTCCACTGTTTCCTCTGACGCCGATTCTCCGCGGAGCCCTTCTCCCTTTCTTCCTTCTGCTTCTCCCGAACGCCCTGATCCACCTAGATCTCCGTCTTCGGCTCCCTCAACAATCATCCTCGAGGATTCTCCTCCCTCATCCCCAACGTCCTCTGTAAATAGGGAACATCCGGAGGAGTTCGAAGTAATAGATATCGGCGATGACGATTCCGAAGAATCAGAATCGCCTGCCAAGCTCTCATACGAGCAATTTAGAGCTTGGTTGATAAATCAGCTCCCAGGGATACGAGAAGTCCCTGAGGGAGCTTTCACAATTGGTCCAGGCCCCGTAGACCACGAGGCCTTACGAGAATTTTTAGAGACCACTGATAGGAATAACATCATCCCCTGGTATGTTCCCGGCCGCAGATATCCTTTAGACGTCCCTGTAGACCTTCTCCTACGAACTTATCCTCCCTCCGCCGCCAAAATTACCGAACTTTCATAAACTAGCATTCTTACTCCCACGCACACACATGGACACAATTTTTATATATCTATTATCGTTTAAATTATTGTAACCACCAATCGGGACCCTAAAATATAAACGATAACTCTTTCCCCTTTCTGCCCCGATTGAAGACCTTCGTATCTATGTATCACCCGCGACCCATACACATACACTCACACTTTCATTAGCGAACATCTCTAATTATTATTTATATTATCATTATGTATAGAATTTCGTTTGCTGCATTATTAGAAATAAATTTAGAATTGTAACGTAAATGGTTTCTGTTTTAATATAACCCGTTCCCACTCATTCCCGTAAACCGAGATCGCACAAGGTCCCATCCTGCGCAAAAGAGATTAAATTCTCTTGCCGAAAAGGGACCACCGAGCGAACGGCCCTTTAAATAGAGTAAGAGCGACCCTTGCGGTCGTTGACCTATTTGGGCCCAGACGTTCGTTCCGGTCGAACAGACGGATAGTCTGCCGTCGTTCGAAGATAAATTTAGTTACGTCCTTCCTTTCGACTTTTCCTTCCTTGAGTCTGGACGTAACATAAATAAAATTTGAGGGCTCGTCCGGGATTGAAATGTGCGATTCCTGGTAGCGGTAATGAGTAAAGGAACAAGAGGTCAAACTGATAAAGATCAAATAGAAGAACTTTATAAAACTGTATTAACAACACCACATAGAACACGCAAATCTAAACCTAAGCCATCTGATTCCGAATTAGTTCACACATCCACACCTTTAGTACCTTCAACTTCCACATCTCGCCAAATTAATTTTTCATTAAAAGATCCTTCTTCAGAATTCGATTTAACTGAACATACTTTAGTAGCCGAATCGCCCGTGCCAGATTCCGACGATTCCGCCGATATAACTACTGAAACAATAAAATATCAAATCGAAAAATTTGATATTGAAAGCGATCGCGAAAATTTACAATCTTTTAACATGGCGCAACCTAACCCCTTCGCTACCTTAAAATACGCGGTAGACGCCGTCCCCTTTTTTGACGGTAGTAACATTCCGCTAAATTATTTTATCGAGGGTTGCGAAGAAGCGAAAGCTATGCTTCCTAAGGAAGCAGAAGCTCAATTTACTAAAATTATAAGAACTAGAATAGTAGAGGAGGCGCGTCGAACAATTCGGGATGAAGATTTTGATACTGTATCACAATTAACTACTTATTTAAAGAAAATTTATGGACCCACTAAAAATGTATATCAATTACAAGGAGAACTAGGATGTATTTATCAAAGGAATGAAGAGGATGTTGTCACTTACGCAAATAGAGTTAAATTACTTGGAAAACAAATATTGGAAGCATATCGAAGTTCCGGTCACATTTTACCCAACCAAAATGTAAAAACAACGGTAGGAAAAGACATGTGTAAGTGTTTCATTAGAGGGCTAAAGCCCGAAATAGAGCAGAGAATCGCTAGGGACTTAGACGTATAAGAAACTGTCGCCGACGCCCTAAGGATAGAAAGAGAGCTTCGAGAGATGACAGGTTTGCGCCAGGGCCAAGGCGTTAAAATAGGCCAATCGCCGTACACTAATCAAGTGCGGGAAATCTGTCAGATCTGTTTCAAAGAGGGACATGCCGCAAGTAGGACACGCTGCAGGAAGCTCGTTCAATTTTCCTTACAAGGGCACGATTTTCAAACAAATAACGGAACGGAGATTTTAATTTGCCAAATATGCAAAAAACGCGGCCACAGTGCGGATAAATGTCGCCAACGCGATCCTCGCGCTCGTCAGTCAGTAAACGTAATTCAAGAAAAAACTACTATATGTCAATTATGTTCCAAAACCGGTCACGACGCCAAATCATGCCGACAAAATACTTCCCAACAACAAATTAATAAATCGACGGTTACTTGTCAATGGTGTGAAAGGCCTGGCCATTCGGCTAGTAATTGTTGGAAAAAACAGAACGAGGAAAGAAGTTTGGAAAATAGACCGAAAGTTTCATGTCAACTTTGCGATAAATTCGAACACGCCGCTAAGGATTGTCGTGTTGAAATAAATCAACAACTGACAACGAAGAACGATACATTCTACAGATATTGTAAAGAACAAGGCCATCTCCTTGAAAATTGTCAGTTACGCAACGCAAGTAATAATCGTCGAAAAGAAAATAATCAGGGAAACTACACAGGTCCGTCGGGGTCGCGTGCACAACGGGGGGCCGGACAGACTTCACACCCGTCGACATCTCAAGAAGCCAAATAGGCCGTCAAACCATCGACACACGACCCGTAACAGTAAACCTCGATAAACATAGTCGCGTGCCTACTGTTCAGGTCCAAATTAACGAAATACCATCGCAAATAACCTTTCTATTAGACACGGGATCCGGACCAAATATAATCAAGGAAAATTTTATACCTAAAACTCTAAAAATTAACTATACAAATATATTAAAATTAAATGGTATAAATAATCATCCCGTATATACGCTCGGAGAAGTCGCTTTAAATCTCCTTGGAATACCGATATATTTCCACTTAGTATCTCACGACTTTCCGATCCCACAATCCGGAATATTGGGAAATGATTTCTTTAAACAAACATCATCGAAAATAGATTACGCTCAAGGATATCTGACCGTATCCGGAGTTAACATACCGTTTTTCTCACCGGAATCTATAATAGTGTCTCCGAGTTCCGAATCATTATTTTATGTAAGGATAGAAAACCCCGAAATAAAGGTGGGATATATACCGAAATTAAAAATAGAACATGGAATTTACTTAGGAGACACTATTGTAGAGAACATCTCCGGAAAGGCGTATCTCAATGTTATAATACCTTAGACGAAGAAGTGGAAGTCCGCGTACCCACTTTGCGTATAAAGCCGTTGGATCAAATATTTGACGACCATAAATCCGACAGTTCGATGGTCAACAATTACAATGAAGTTTCATCTATAAATGAAGAACCTACGAACACCAACAAAACTGATATCGAAGACGAAGAAGAAAATTTCGAGGATGAAGAAAAATTTACGGAAATAACTCGAAAGGCAAACAAAATTAATGTTGACAAGGGGAATAAAAATTCTCCTGAAAATTCTAATAATTCAAAAATCCTTGGAGAGGGAAGTTATCAAACCTCTCCTGAAAATTCTAATAATTCAAAAATTCTTGGAGAGGGAAGTTACCAAACCTCTCCTGAAAATTTTAATAATTCGCAAATTCTAGCAGAGGGAAGTTACCAAACCTCTCCTGAAATTTCATATAATCCAACAATTAACGGAGGGGGAAGTTACCATACATCTCCTGAAAAATTGAATAATTCTAGTGTTACGTCCTGTGGACTCCACGATTCTTTTCTTTCAAAGAACGCAAGGCGATGATTGAGAAATCACAGGCGTGGGAATAAGACTATGATCTGGCGGCCGAAGCAGCTGACCGGAGACGGTTAATCGTAAAAAAAAAAAAAAAAAAAAAAGGAGAGATACATACCAGATGTAACTCGCGGTGTCTGAAATTCTCGCTTTGACTAGTTGACAACTCGCGCTTGAAAAGCAATAAAAATCTTTCTTTTAAAGGAAAATTTTACTTAAAAAGTAATAAAAACTTTTTAGAAGGAAATCTCCACTTGAAAATCAATAAAAACTTTTTAGAAGGAAATCTCCACTTGAAAATGAATAAAATCTTACCAGACTAACAACGATACCGAATCCAAACAAATGCCGCCTGACAGATCACCGAGATAATCTCGAGAGGATAATAAAAAATATAAATCTCAACAAATTCTCCATTGGTCAAAACCTAGGGCCCTAAACAAAAGCCCTGACCAATCCCGATAAACTTTTAAAGTCAAGAGACGCCTCCGGGACTGAAAGGGCGTCATTGAAAAATTTCCTATTCGTCAGGAAATGTTAACAAACTAACGGGAAGGAGGAGCAAGAAGGTTTATATACCCGCGACATCCCTCGAGAGAGTAGATTTTAATCCGAACTTTCGAGCGCAGTTTTGCCGTGTACAAGCTATCCGAGCTCGTATCTAGACTCTTCGGACTTTTATATACTTTCAATTTGGAAATCCGCTTTCAACTCAAATTTCGACGTTCGTTAGAGTGCAAGTGAAAAAAAAACATAGTGGAAGTCCGGAAGACCACACAACCAGACTAGAACCCTGCAGCAATTATTAACAACGCACTCTACTAACAGTAAGTCAAGACACACATATATGTATATAAAAAGGGAAAAAGATAAAGTACAATTTTCACCGCGTATCAAAATAATTCTTGGATTTAAGATAAAGCCATCTTCTTTATCTCCTTTTGCGCAAGTGCTATCATATCCAACCCTAAACCTTCTTCTCCCTCTCTCTTTCATCCCGAAAAATCACTCAGGATTTCCCGTGATAACGGCGAGATCCGTGATTTCATCCATCTCCAAAAATCACTCAGGATTTCCCGTGATAACGGCGAGATCCGTGAATTCATCCATCTCCAAAAATCACTCAGGATTTCCCGTGATAACGGCGAGATCCGTGATTTCCTTCACCCCGAAAATCACTCAGGATTTCCCGTGATAACGGCGAGATCCATGATTTTATCCATCCCGAAAAATCACTCAGGATTACCCGTGATAACGGCGAGATTCGTGATACCGTTTCCCATACCTTTCCCCTACTCAACATCATCCAGTCTCTCTCTCTCTCACCCTCCCTCTCTCTCTAGAATACTACAAGCGCAAGGAATAAGAAATAGAATTAATAACGACAGAATGAAACGAGAATAGTATTGCAAGAATTATTTCGAAATTGCACTCCATCGCCTCGATCAATTTTTCTTATCGTTCGTCATTCTTAGTGGACGACTTAAGAAAGCGGACTTCGAGAGCTGGAGCAAAGCATACGCGAAATCGTCGGAATCGACGCCTGAGGCAGGAAGTGGCTCAGGCTACGGCCGATTCATTCCCGAACGATAGTCCAACCCAGGAATTATTAGAGCGTTTAATTACAGAACACATTAATATAATAAATAAACACAGCAGAAATAGGAACCCTGACACTCCCCTTGACCCTCTGATTTCCTCTCCAGAGCCATCGCACATTCCATCCTCTGCACCTCAGAACCACCCTCCCTCACCTTGTCTCAATCATTCTCCCTCCCCCTCACCACTTAATATAGAGTGTGACGAAGGTTGCACTTGTCACGAGGTAGTAGAAATCCCCTTTATTTATAACGAGGCCTACTCCTTTTTAAGAAGACACATCGGGCAAATTCCATTCCAACACGATGACGAATGTTATAGATGGCTCCTTTCTAATTTCCGTATACTAGAGCTCCCACTCCCAGAAGGTGTTTACACCTGCGGGCCAGACGATCCCGATGAAGAGCAGTTCATGAGAATTGTAGCGGGAAGTCTCCCCGGCGCCCTCATCCCTATGTTTACCCCTATCCATCCCAACCCTATCGGATTCCCCGTCGATATCCTCCGCGTCTTCCTTTCCCCCTCCACCGTCGAAATTAGCGAACTCTCATAAACTAGCATTCTCTCTCACACGCACACACATGGACACTATTTTTATATATCTATTATCGTTTAAATTATTGTAACCACCAATCGGGACCCTAAAATTTAAACAATAACTCTTTCCCCTTTCTGCCCCGATTGAAGACCTCCGTATCTATGTATCACCCGCGATTTATACACAATCACTCACTCATACACACGAGCATCTATTTCTTTTCTTTTTTCTCGACTAAGAGAAGTACACAATTAGACTAAATAATAATAATAATAATAATGTATAAGTATAATATGATTCTTATGAATTTAATTCTTCTTTTCTCGCTCTTTAAAAGGTTAAATAAATTAATTGTTTTAATATGAGGCCTAATACTCTTTAATTTATAACCCGTTCCCACTCATTCCCGTAAACTAAGATCGCACAAGGTCCCATCCTGCGCAAAAGAGATTAAATTCTCTTGCCGAAAGGGAACCACCGAGCGAACGGCCCTTTAAATAGAGTAAGAGCGACCCTTGCGGTCGTTGACCTATTTGGGCCCAGACGTTCGTTCGGGTCGAACAGACGGATAGTCTGCCGTCGTTCGAAATATAAATTTAGTTACGTCCTTCCTTTCGACTCTTCCTTCCTTGAGTCTGGACGTAACACTAGTAAAGGGAAAAATTATCAAATCTCTCTCGAAAATTTAAATGATTCAAAATCCCTTGGAGAGGGAAGTTACCAAATCTCTCCTGGAGAGGATATTTCTAGAATTTCGGACGAAAATTTCCAAACCTCGACAGAAAATTCTAGCTCCGTCAATTGCGAGGAGGGAAGTTACCAAACCTCACTACGCGATTCGACACAATCTTGTTCTAATTTAAGAGAGGAAAATTCCTTATCATTTCTAGATTCAAATTTCCGAAAGTTGGATTATTCACAGAAGACCACAATGACAAATTAAAGTCATCTCATGTCACTATAAAAGACCTTCTTGAAAAAGCACAAAAATATTTAAATAATGAAAAATTAAACATTAAAAACTCTAAAAGCATGAAAAACAAAACCAAACCGTCTTCAAAAGTTTCGATGTCTTTATTAAATAAATCGCAAGAAATTATAGATAAATTTATGCGAAAACGAAAATCTAAACATAAAAGAAAACAACAACAAATTAACGATGCTAGCAACGATTTGCATAATTGCCTAGTGGTTTCCGAGGAAAAGGAGAAACACCGCTTTATACAAATTACCGAATTATTACGATTGGAACATTTAAATAAAAAGGAACAAGAAAGTGTAAAGAAATTAATAACAAACAGTCAAAACCAATTTCATATTCCTGGAGAAAATTTAACTGCAACTCATGTACTCCAACATCAAATACCAACCACAGATGATCGACCAATTAACACTCGTCAATACAGATTCCCGCAACTACATAAAGAAGAAATAAACAAGCAGGTAGAGAAACTGTTAGAAGGAGGCATCGTAAAACCCTCACAATCGCCATACAATACGCCCATATGGATCGTGCCGAAGAAAGAGGACTCCAAAGGAAACAAGCGCTGGAGAATGGTCCTCGACTTTCGGGCTTTAAACGACAAGACCATCGGTGACGCATATCCATTACCTAACATCGTAGATATATTAGATCAATTAGGGGGCGCGCAATATTTCTCCGTATGCGATTTAGCATCTGGATTTCATCAAATAAAAATGGATCCTACTGACCGTCATAAAACTGCATTCACTACTCCCTTCGGTCACTACGAATTCGATCGAATGCCTTTTGGATTAAAAAATGCTCCTGCAACATTTCAGCGCCTAATGGATTTAGTATTAACAGGATTACAGGGCGAAGAATTATTTGTTTATATGGACGACATTGTTATTTATGCTACTTCCTTAGAAGAACACGAACGAAAATATAACGCATTAATAGAACGACTTCGTGAAGCTAATTTAAAACTACAACCTGATAAATGTGAATTTTTAAAAACCGAAGTAACTTATTTGGGATATGTAATTGGCAGAGATGGAGTAAAACCAGATCCGAAAAAATTAGAGGCAGTACATAAATTTCCCCGACCGAAAACCCCAAAGAACATTAAGCAATTTTTGGGACTTGCCGGATATTACCGGCGCTTTATTCCAAATTTCTCTAAACTAGCAAAACCGTTAATAAATTTATTAAAAAACGACACTCGTTTCGAATGGACATCAATTCAAGAAGAATCCTTTGAGATATTAAAACAAAAATTATGTGAAGAACCAGTACTACAATACCCTGACTTCTCTCGACCATTTATTTTAACTACGGATGCGTCAGGTTTAGCCGTAGGAGGAATACTCTCACAAGGGGAAATAAACAATGACAGACCTATCGCATACGCTTCCAGAACACTCACGGACGACGAAACGAAATACGACACTTACGAAAAGGAAGCACTAGCCATAATATATTGCGTTAAACACTTCAGACCATACTTATATGGAAGAAAATTCATCCTAGTTACAGATCATAAACCTTTAATGTGGTTTAAAAACGCGCAAGACGCAAATATGAGAATACTTCGCTCGAGATTAAAATTAGCAGAATACGATTACGACGTTGTTTATAAGGCAGGAAAAACTAACGTAAATGCGGACGCATTATCAAGAAACCCAGTAGATCTTGAAGAAATTGATTGCAAAATAATAAAAGAACGGAAAACTTTAAATCCAAATAATCCGGAAGATGCAGAAATAATTTCCAGAATGCTGGAAGAAACCGATGACGAAGAAGAAGAAGACGACGATTTTCAACTATATCTGTCAGATACCGAAGAAATTGAAGAACCGATATTCAAAGAAGACCCCCCTGATAATAACGCCGATTCTATACCTTTTACCACCGAAGAACTAAACGAACCTCCTGCGTCGCAAACTATCGAAAAAGCGCTAATACATGATCCTCCAAAACAAAACAGAATGCAAACAAGAAGTCAGACGACAAAACAAAATATTAAGAAAAATAATGAAAATCATAATAACAACAAAAACAATACTGAAAAGATAGAAGAAAGAAACGATCCGCCAAACAAAGATCAGGATAACAAGGAAACAGATGGAAAAGAAAAGGAAGAAAGCGATGTCGACGAAGAAATTATCAATAAAAATCGGTAATAGATAGGCTATTCGAGCCGTACGCGGATGTCGGTGCGTCGATTCCAACGAAAATTAATTTTTCGTTGGAATTAACTAATTGTGCACGGGGCACACATTTTGCTTAGTACACCGCCAAGACTTTATTACGGAACAATCTCAATTCGAGATTTTTAATTCCGAAGATCCCCTCTAACCCCCCTACAGAATTATAGGCGAGAAAAATATAGATCCGAAAGTCGTTATCGAAGCAAAACATAGATCGAAAAAATACTACGACAAGAAGATTAATCCACAAGTTTTTAAATCAGGAGATCACGTATTTCTCTTAAAAGGCCCGAAACCAGGAAAATTCGGAGATCATTACACAGGACTACACAAAATGTTAAAGATATTGAATAGAAATAATGTGAAAATTAAAATAAAGAAAAATAGTCGGATCGTACATCCAAACCGATTGCGCATTTCTCATATTAAAATAAGTGATAACCAACCAAGTACAAAAAGGAAAGACAATAATAAACAATTAAATTCAATTAAAAAAAAATATATATATATATATTTACCAACATACATTATAAGGCAAATGAAAAATATAGGATCGAAAGGGTCTGAATAGCTTAGAGGTAAGAGCAGTCGCCCGGCAAGCGAAAGACGCGGGTTCAATTCCCGCTTCAGCGACTTTTCGGACCAATATTTTTCTCGCCTATTTTCCCGTTGTAAGTTCGAGGATTATTAATTGATGGTACTTAGTAATCTCAAACCAAGAGATACAGTTCCTAAAATTTAGAATTAATTTTCGTGCTTGGCTCTATTGGCCGGATTTGAAAAAAATCACATTTATTTATTTATTAAATACTGAGAGCCGGTAAAAATAAAAATATTTCTTAAAAATATTCTTAATTTATATATTTGCGTCTGGGCCTAATTCATGGTGCTATTTACCAACATACATTATAAGGCAAATGAAATATATAGGATCGAAAGGGTCTGAATAGCTTAGAGGTAAGAGCAGTCGCCCGGCAAGCGAAAGACGCGGGTTCAATTCCCGCTTCAACGACTTTTCGGACCAATATTTTTCTCGCCTATTTTCCCATTGTAAGTTCGAGGATTATTAATTGATGGTACTTAGTAATCTCAAACCAAGAGATACAGTTCCTAAAATTTAGAATTAATTTTCGTGCTTGGCTCTATTGGCCGGATTTGAAAAAAATCACATTTATTTATTTATTAAATACTGAGAGCCGGTAAAAATAAAAATATTTCTTAAAAATATTCTTAATTTATATATATATATATGTATATAGGAGGGGGAAGGTATAAAAGGAAAAGAAAAGGAAACACACACAATAAATAAATAAAGGAACCAAATAATATCTTCAAATGGAAATTTCAGATGGCCGAGGGAATCAGAAGAATAATTATCTTAATCTTAATGAGTGGCTTACGATCGGCGCATGGAATAATAGGCTACGACTGCGGATCGGCATCCGCGAATCTTACTACTAAATATAGAAGAATGTGACATACCCCAACAAAATTTAAATTCAAGCAAAATTTATATCCAACTCCTTCAAATCAACGAATTTCAATCCGTAAAAGTAATTCAATGTAAAGTGGAAATAGATCGATTAATAAAAAAATGTGGAATGTTTTCTCACACCATGGACGTATTTAATGGAAAGTACGCCTACGTCGAAGAGATATCTCGCGAAGCGTGTCAACGAATGCACGCTTACGGATCCTTTCGGATAGCCGACACTTTTATAACCGGAATTAAATCTAATCAGACTACAACCCGCCCCGTAGTATTAGCAGGCCGTGTGGATAACGACGGCGCATGCATCAGAAACGCTTACTCCGATCCGTACGGAACATGGTCGGACGTTATCGTACTAGGCAGCATTAAAATAACTCTACAAGACTACATAGCCGACGTACGTATAAACACTAATAAAGTACAACTCAGATCCGGAATAGCATGCGAACTCAGCTCCACTCATTGCTCAAAAATAGAAGGAAGGGATACCTTTTGGGATCCCGTACCTGCAGACACTTGCAAATTTTCAAGCTACGGAATATTATACGAAGGCTATGCGGAAAAATCGTCGACAATATAAATCAACAAGCTCAAATGGTCTACTCATTGACCACACAAAACACTATTTTTGCTTTAATCAGCAAGGGAAAATACGTCACCTGCGGATATACTCTTACACGTACAGAACATCCAAAATTGATTATTTTTGAAACTGCACCTGGGGTCACCATCTTTAAAAAACAAACACGCGTAGCAAATCTTGATATATTTACGTATATGAACTCCAAATTTGTATACGTAGAAAAACATATTCGTACGCAAATAAATCAATTATACAGAAATATTTTATTACAACAATGTAATTTAGAACAACAAATGTTGCAAAACACGTTAGCGATAGCGACACAGTCGCCGGATATCTTCGCGTATCATTTAATGAAAGGATCCGGATATATGGCCTTGCTAGCGGGAGAAGTAATTCACATAGTAAAATGCGTACCTGTCGAGGTAAGAATCGCAAGAACAGAAGAATGCTACGATCAATTAGCAGTATTAAGAGGGAACGAAACATATTTTTTGACCCCTCAAACTCATATTTTGTTACGACAAGGAATACAAACAGCGTGCAATGCGTTCGCGCCTGCCATGTATCTCTTAGGATTAGGAGATTCTTGGTATAAACTTACACCGAGACCTGTGGACACATTACCGCCGGCAGTTATGAAACCATTAACCAAACCCACTTGGAAATACTTAAGCCCAGGATCACTCGCCACAAGCGGCATATATACAGAAAACGATCTCGAAGAACTTAGAGATCACATAATGTTTCCAGCAGAACGACCTGCAGTGCTAAATAGCGTAGCAAGGGGCGTAATGGGAAGATCCTCGCCTATTCAGGGAGGATCGCTCTCAAATTTACTAGACAAAAACGTTGTAGAAAAAATTGCAATTTCAACATGGGAAAAATTTTGGAACAAATTTTTAATTTTCGGTAACATCAGCGCAGGAATAATGGGCATTTATTTAGGAATAAGAATCTTCAAATTAATACTGGATACAATAGTACATGGTTACGCCTTGCATACGGTATATGGATGGTCCTTATACCTGCTGGGAGCCATATGGGATTCCCTCACACAGTTATTATTACACTTAAAACTGAAAAGACCACCGCCAATGAAAGAAGCCACAGCTCCAGTTTTAAATACCGAAAAGGAACAACCTACTTACGCCGAAACAAAACCAGAACATAATCGTACCCTCTTCTTCCCACCAAAGAAACCACTAATTATACCCTACAACTAAAATAAAAAAATAAAAAAAGATAAAAAATAAAAAATAAATAAATAAATAAATAAATAAATAAATGTTTAACAAGAAAAAAAAATTTTATTAACAACGGCCAAGAAACCGGAATCATAAGAAGAAAGGCATTCCGCCATTACAAATACCCCATTCTCACTCCGCATATATACGGCAATGCTCACAGATTATCCATCAACATCACAATAAGAAATTTTTTTTATATTTCGATCCCTACAGAAATGGAAGTATCCTACATCGACACAGACTTCCTGACCCGTAGTCGCCTGGAGGTAACTGTAGTAAGAGCAGAATCACCGCTCCTCTTCTGGGTGCAATTAAAAAATAGTAAAAAGGATCTTCTAGAAATGGAAGAAGAACTCCAGTTCCGGATGGAAAGAAGAGCCAGCTCCTTATATATTTTCCCAGAGCACATGAGAGAAAATATGGACGTTGTGGTAAAGGACCACAAAATTTGGCGACGAGGGTTCATAAAAACGTAATCGAGAGCACAGGGACGGTCCATGTAATACTCGGCGATTGGGGAAGAGTACTATGTCGTCGCGCGCCCGATGTCTACCGCCTCGAAGACCGATTCAAAGAGTTATCCTGGCAAGCCTTATTATGCGGATTAGCCCATACCACGTCCCCTAACAAGGAAACAACATGGCCAAGAAAAACAAGGGAACTGTGCCGACTGCTCCTAGAAGGACAAGAAGGGTGGATAAATATAGTCCACCCTTTAAGAAAAGGAGCAGCCTTGGTGAAGCTGCACATGAACAACAATAATAAATTCTTCAACCAAGCATATAACTTCAGAGACGTACTCATCCGAATGGGCCACGCCGATCTATCCTCAAAGCTCACCTCAGACGTTGAACCTGCGGTCTAAAAAAAAACAAAAAAAAACAAAAAAACCAAAAAAACTATATACATTGTAAACCTCTATATTACATATCCACATATATATCTGTATATTTTTTTTTATATATATATCTTAGTATCTCTATTACTCTTTGTTATAGCCCGAACTATAACCAGTAGTTATTAGGAATAAGAATTCACTAAATATTTTTATAGAATATTATAAGATATTTTTACGTATAAAAGAGCGCTCTCGACAAACGCTCGTCGCGTGAAAACGCTAACGCAGCGAGACACGCGCGAAGCACCGGAAACCGCGAGATGCAAGCGAAGACCTGCGACTTCAACCTGCTTCGCTTGCAGTTAGAATAAAAACGCGTGAATATTACTAACCAATCAGAGACCTGTTTCCAAGGGCCTCTCCCGAAAGAAATTCAAGAAACAAAGATTATAAAAGACCGAGAGTCAGCCCGCGGGAGAGTCGCAAGTTAAGATCTGAATGAGAAGTAACGAAATCGCTAATAAGAAACCAGAACATCAGAACGAGACTCACTAACAAAGACCTGAATTATTGAGAGGAATACGAATATACGCTCATCGAATGTTACGCGAATATATATTTAAAGAAAGGACGAGAAATAAAGCGAAACCATATTCAATCCGAAATAAAAATATATTTAATCAAAAGAAGAGAGAATAATCTTCCTATCTTCCTACGACGTCCCGGTCGACCCGAGGATCCTCATCCTTAATTCGACGCAACCCCAGTGCCTTGTTCGAGGCACACAACAAAATTGGTGGCAGCGGTGGGATTGCGCCGACGGACCGCCAGGACCAGCAGGAACCTGAAGACCTGAAAACAATACAAAAGTATTAGAAAAATCAGGCACGTCGAAATAATCGACGGACAACACAGAAAGCAGCATACTAAAAAATAAGACCCGCAATACGCACATACACAACGTGTGGAAGCAGGCACGTCAGTTAGAAGAAACAGCTGACGGAAATAAGCAGAAGTCACAGTGCAGTGAAAGTGAAGGACGGACAACGCAAGCAGTACGAAGAGCGATAAGCAAGCAGCTGAGAATCGAGTAGGATCGCCAACGTCCCAAGGACAACGCCGACCTGCGACAATCTCACGGACAACGCATCATCACCGAGCGACGACCTGCCGTATCAATCACGAGCACCGAGCCGCCAGCCGTTATCAGCCCACGAGCGATCGAGTTGCAGCAGCAGCAGCCAAGCCGTACCGAGCGATAAAGAGCGTAACGATGCGAACCGTAATACTGTAAGTCCGATCCTTATAATATTTCTGCGTGAATGTCGGAAGGGAACAAGACATCCCCGAAACCGATAGCGAACAAATCTTGGCTACATAGCGACTCAGCCAAACGAGCGATTCAAGCGTTACCCTTAACTGTAGAAAGACTCGAGCGAGTTCGTAGAAAATTAGAAAACGAATATTCAAGCGAAAGCGAAAACGAATTACCCGCGAACGTCATTGTTAAGCGCGAGTTTCCCTTCGATAGCTTTGACGAAAGTATACTAAAGACGCGAACAGACGGTAATAACGAAAATATAAAAGAAATTAAAATACGCGCAAGCAAAACCCCTAGCAACGCGTCACAGAAAAGCGGATGGTCAACTACGTACGATAGTAGCGATTTTGACTCTAACGAAGATAACATGTCGGTAATGCACACCCCACCAAATGGTGCAGCGGACGTATCCGTGGGTGCTGTGGACCGCGAAATTGGTCGCCTACGCGAAACTATAGAGCGCGGAAACGTACATCGCGTAGAAGTCGACGTACACAGGACACCCGCCGAACATAGGACACCCGTCGAAAACAACGCGAACGAGGAAAATCCTTTGATGCGCGACGTATTACAAGGCCTACGAGATTTACAAATCGAAATGCGAACAGAAATAAATAAAATGTACGATTGGAGGTCACGCGGAGAGAGATCAGACGAGAGTCGTCAAAGCTCCCGCGAACGCGCACGCAAACGGGATGCAAATAGGCACCGCGATAATCGACATCTCCGTGAACACACCCGTAATCAAAATGCGGAAGAGAGATGCGACAGTCGGCAAGATCTACGCGAACTCACTCCCGAGCGAGACAGAAATAATCAACGTGATCACCGCGACTACCCTCGAAATCGAGACGCAGGAGATCGACGGAATCTACGCGAACACACACGCGAACAGGGAGCGGATAGGCGCTTAGACAATAGGCAGATTAGATCCCGCGAACGCGCTTATGATCGAGATTCGGACGAAGAGCACGAGCCTCGTATGGCTTACGGACGAACCGAGCGTGACATCCGAAATCGGCGGAATGCCTCACAACGGTACATGTCACTAAAGGAGGCGCGAATAATGATACCGGAGTTCGACGGCACAACGCGAACCCGATTACAAGAATTTCTAAACTCCTGTACGTACGCAATTAAAAATATTCACCCTGATGACGAGGAAGCGTTAATTCAAGGAATATTATTTACTAAATTACGGGGAAAAGCCATGCAAGATTTCGAGACACGAGACATTCAAACGTTCGAAGAATTGAAAGACCAACTAGAAAATTCTTATCAAAGTAAGCGGAGTACAGCGTATTTACAAATCGAGTTCAATTCGCTCAAGCAAAACTTTAACGAACCGGCACAGAGTTTCGGACAACGCGTCGACAAACTTGCCAGGAAATTATATAGCTCAATGATTGAGGGAGAAAAGCGTTCGAGCACCTATAAGCGTGCTATTTTAGAAACCATACAAAGCCAAGCATTATTAAATTTCCAATTCGGGTTACGTAACGAATTGAAAATACTCGTGCGATCACAACGATACACAACACTCCAAGAAGCGATAACGGGCGCAACCGCAGAAGAAAAGTTAATAGGATCTAACGCATCGCGAATGACAAATGCATCGCAAAGCAAAACTGGGCAACAACCGCGACAAGGTCAACATAAAACCACGCAATGTTATAAATGCGGAAAATCGGGACATTACGGACGCGATTGCCGCAGCAGTAAATACGCGCTCCCAAAACCGGACAAGCCCCCTCGCGCAAATACCGTAGAGAAATTCTGCAATTATTGCAAAAAACGCGGACATAATCGCGACGAGTGTTGGACTCTAAATGGAAGGCCGAAAACAAATACACCGGACCACGATAATAAAAAATCGCGAAGCATAAATAAAATTGAAAACCGTAAGAAACCACAATCGCGAAAAAGAGATACCGAGTATAGCAGTGACGAAGAAGAACGGCAAGAAGAAAAGAATAAAAAGACACGCGCGATAGAATATCAGGTGACTCACGTGCGACAGACGCCTCGTGGAGCAGCGAGCCTGAATTTAATAACTCTACCTATACGCGAAGTAAAGAACGGCAAGATTAACATGCTCTACGATTCTGGAGCTACTGTCTCTTTAATAAAAGTTAAACACCTGAAAGGTGAAACCGAGATATACAACGACAAAATTACTTTGATCGGCATAACCGGGCATAAAGCGCGAACAATAGGAAAATTCTACGCGACTATCGATCTAGGCAGCCGAAAAATCAAACACGCGATTTATGTCGTAAAGGACGACTTCCCAATGGAATACGAAGGGATCATAGGAATCGATTTTCTACAAAAGCAACAAGTCACGTGCGATTACAAAAAACAGGAGATTCAAATAGGAAACGCCGTATTAAAATTACGACCGTACAATAAAATTCAATTAAAACCGCGTAGCGAAACGATAATACAAGCGGCAACGAATCGTAATAAGATAGGCGTGATAAAGGCCGAAGAAACAGCACCGGGAATATATATCGGACGATGCCTGGTAGAACCAAAAAATTTTGTGTGCCCCGTCAGTATAATTAATACGACCGACGAGACCATAGAGATTAGTACGCCGCTCGTAACCGTAGAAGACATATGTGAAGATAACGCACACAAAGTATACACGATACACACGGGCGACACTCATAACTCGTCAACGCGCGACGAACGAATCTGACAATTATTACGCACGGATCATCTAAACGTCGAAGAAAAACGCTCAGTACAACGGATATGCGAAGAATATAGCGATATATTTCATTTAAATGAAGAACCACTGACATGCACCGCGACGATAAAGCACGAGATAAACACGCGCGCCGACACCTCGCCCGTCAACGTAAGACCATACCGCCTTCCCGAGAAGCATAAAGCAGAAGTAAATAAGCAAGTGCAAGGAATGCTAAAAGACCAAATTATTAGAACAAGCATGAGTCAATGGAATGCTCCATTATTAGTAGTGCCGAAAAAAGCCGATGCGTCAGGAAAACAAAGACTCAGGGTAGTAGTAGACTTCCGGAAAGTTAACGATTTAACTATAGGCGACTCATTTCCTCTGCCTAATATTACCGATATATTGGACCAGTTAGGGAACGCCAAATATTTTACGACGCTTGATCTAGCATCAGGATATCACCAGATACCGATGGCCGAGCGCGATAAAAATAAAACCGCCTTTTCAACCCCCTATGGACACTACGAGTTCAACCGAATGCCGTTTGGATTAAAAAACGCACCTGCAACCTTCCAACGATTAATGAATTCGGTACTAACAGGGATACAAGGGCTCAGATGTCTCGTTTATCTCGACGACATCGTAATATACGGATCCAGTTTAGAGGATCATAACAAAAGACTCGTGGAAGTACTACAGAGATTACGAAAACATAATTTAAAATTGCAACCGGAAAAGTGCGAATTTTTACGTAAAGAAGTAATATACTTAGGGCATATTATTTCCGAGAACGGCATATTACCCGATCCGTCGAAACTAGACGCGGTAAAAAATTTTCCGACGCCACAAAAAATAAAAGACATACAATCGTTTATCGGACTAGCGGGCTACTATCGCAAATTCATTGAAGATTTCTCGCGAATCGCGAAACCGTTAACAAAACTAACAAAAAAGACGGAAGTTTTTGTATGGGGAAACGAACAACAAATCGCGTTCGACACCCTAAAAGAAAAATTAATGACCGCGCCAGTGTTAAAATATCCGGACTTCATCGAAGAATTCAACGTGACCACCGATGCCTCCGACTACGCAATCGGAGCCGTGCTGTCACAGGGACCGGTAGGCAATGACCGACCTATCGCTTACGCCAGCCGAGTGTTATCTCGGGCAGAGCAAAATTATAATACGACCGAAAAAGAATTGTTAGCAATCGTATGGGCAGTTAAACATTTTCGACCATATGTCTATGGAACAAAATTTAAAATAATAACCGACCATAAACCTCTAATTTGGCTATTTAACGTCACGGACCCCGGATCAAGACTCATCCGCTGGAGATTAAAATTAGAAGAATACGATTACGAGATAATTCACAAGGCCGGACGAGCAAACGCGAACGCCGACGCGCTAAGTCGACACGTAACTCGAGATACAAGCGAGAGAAGAAAGAGAGAAATCTTCAAAGTAGAAGAAGAGGAAGAAGAGAGAGAAGAAAAACTCGCCGATAACGCTAGAGTATATACCGAAGAGGAGAAACAACAAATACTCTACGAATATCATGATGCACCCACAGGAGGACATCAGGGAATCGAACGCACAATAAAAAGAATTCGATTAAAACATAACTGGCCAGGATTAACAAGAGACGTCGAAAAATATATCTCGAAATGCGAATCCTGCCAGAAAAATAAATTATCGCGACGAGTAAAAGCACCCCTCATTATTACGGACACGCCGAGTAAACCATTCGAAAAATGCGCGTTAGATATAGTCGGACCGTTAACAATTACTAATAACGGAAATAAATATTTACTAACTTTCCAAGATAATTTAACAAAATTTAGCAAAGCGATACCGATCGCAAACCAAGAAGCTAACACGGTCGCGAAAGAATTCGCCACGAAAATAATTTTCGAATACGGAATTCCCGAAAAAATTCTAACCGACCAAGGAACAAATTTTGTAAGTGAAATATTTAAGAATACGTGCAAATTACTTAAAATCGATAAAATTCAGACAACAGCTTATCACCCCGAAAGCAACGGAGCATTAGAGCGTTCACACCGTACGTTAGCCGAATATTTAAGACACTATATAAATGCCGACCAAACAGACTGGGACGAGTGGATTCCCTACGCAATGTTTACGTATAACACGACCCCACACACGGCTACGGGGCATACACCTTTCGAATTAGTATACGGGCATCAAGCGGACCTACCGACAGCTCTAGCGAGACCGCCCAAACTAACGTATAGTTACGACGACTACTCGCAAGAATTAAAAGAAAGAATACGGGCGTCAAATCAACTCGCGAAAGAGAATATTAAAGAAGACAAAATAAAAGCCAAAGGGTACTACGATAAATCCGCGAAAGAAACAAAATTTAAGATAGGCGACAAAGTACTAGTATACGACGAGACGCTCCGACGGGGACGATCGAAAAAATTAGATGCACTATGGGCAGGACCTTACGTAATAACCGAAAAGAATTCCGACGTAAACTACACAATTAAAAAAGGAACAAAAGCAGTGCGCATGCATACGAATAGACTAAAGCTATTTATAGAAAACTAATACTTACTGTTATATACTTACTGTGATCCGACAACAATATATACTATTTTGCGTTTCCCTTTAATTGCGCAACCGACCTATGATATTGTAAAAGTAATAAAATTCCCCACACCATCCTATAATAATGTATACAATTATATCAAAATAGATAATCAAATAATTGTTATAGATAAAGAAAAATTAACATATGCGACAATGACGGAAAGCGAATTGCGAAATTGTAATAAAATTAATACACAATATGTATGTAAACGCAATTCACCTATACACCGCGTAGATTTAGACGCACCATGCGAAATTCAAATGTATACGCAGCGACAACATTATCAGAGCAAATGTAATGTAAGACACTATGTCTCAACCCACATGTTATGGATAGCATTACACCAAGAGCACACTTGGTTATACTCGACGGACGCCGAACAAACGATAACCATACAATGTGATGGTCAGCTCGAAAATTAAATAATAAGAAATACCGGCGAAATTACGCTAAACGGAAATTGTAAACTGACAACACCAGACACAAATAGAAACAAAGGACGACCGTCAGTTAGGATAGTCGATGACTTTGGCATACCAAGATCAATATTAAAAAGGAGCCAAAGTACTAGATTTTAGAAATAAGAAATGATTATAAAACTACATTGTAAACGGGAATTATAATTGTACGTAGCATTAGAAATAATTTTAACATAAAATAAGAAAGGAAGCGAAAAACTTCGTACCTCCGTTTTTCTTTTTTTTACGGGGGAGGAATGTTATAGCCCGAACTATAACCAGTAGTTATTAGGAATAAGAATTCACTAAATATTTTTATAGAATATTATAAGATATTTTTACGTATAAAAGAGCGCTCTCGACAAACGCTCGTCGCGTGAAAACGCTAACGCAGCGAGACACGCGCGAAGCACCGGAAACCGCGAGATGCAAGCGAAGACCTGCGACTTCAACCTGCTTCGCTTGCAGTTAGAATAAAAACGCGTGAATATTACTAACCAATCAGAGACCTGTTTCCAAGGGCCTCTCCCGAAAGAAATTCAAGAAACAAAGATTATAAAAGACCGAGAGTCAGCCCGCGGGAGAGTCGCAAGTTAAGATCTGAATGAGAAGTAACGAAATCGCTAATAAGAAACCAGAACATCAGAACGAGACTCACTAACAAAGACCTGAATTATTGAGAGGAATACGAATATACGCTCATCGAATGTTACGCGAATATATATTTAAAGAAAGGACGAGAAATAAAGCGAAACCATATTCAATCCGAAATAAAAATATATTTAATCAAAAGAAGAGAGAATAATCTTCCTATCTTCCTACGACGTCCCGGTCGACCCGAGGATCCTCATCCTTAATTCGACGCAACCCCAGTGCCTTGTTCGAGGCACACAACATCTTGTAAATGTGCGTACATATAGACACACACATTATAATTACCTTATTAACTTAGGAGACATAACATTAACCTTAATCACATATATACATATAATATTAGATAGAAATCACTAGTTTCTTTGCAACTTTAGCGTTAAATTACAATTATGCGTTTTGAACCTACTTTAAGATATTATATCATAATATAATCCTTTCCCCTTAAAAAAAAAAAAAAAAAAAAAAACCTTATAGAAACATTACATACTTATATATATGCTAAGAAATTTATATATTTATATATTAAAAAATACTACATACTCGCATACTCTACATGCATATTAATAATTTGTTTACCTTTTTTCTTTTAAGAATTATTCCGAATAATATTCTTCAAATTTATTTTAGATTAAACGTGTATACACACATGTTATAATTATCATATCCAATACTCACCATTAATTTTAATAATATATATATATATATATATATATATATATATTATAATAAATATAAGATAGAAAGAACTTTATCGTTAATTTTACATTGAGCGATTTAAACCTATTTTAGAATATCATAGCATTATTACAATCTTCTTTTTAAAAAAAAGGGGTTTCAGAAAATTTACTCTATTCATTTCTATGATTATAAATTCTTTTTTCGACTACCTCATCTTCTTTTAATTGTATTTTTCTGTCATTAACCGTTTCATTATTTCTATTAACTCATTAGAACATTAGCGACAATAATAATTATAAGCAATATTATATAACATTTTCTATAATTATTAACTATATATATATTCCTGATATATTATATTGTTAATAACCCATATATATACATTCTACAAGAATCTTGAAAAGAGCCATTTTCCTTTTTTTTATTATTTTTACTTTCTTTTCGTTCTCTCATAGTCACTTGCCCACCGGTTGTAAAAAAAAGAGGGGGGGGGAGAGAAAAATGCCGGTATACCATCGCCTCTTGTGGACCCCTGAAATAAAAGGAGAAGAATACCACGGACCCATCGATGGAGTAAGACCGAGTGACTACCCCGAAGCATACGAGTACCTCATGGAACTCAAATGCGTAATTGCGCTAGAAGAACAGCTTTACCAAAACATTAATAACAGCTACAAAATCTGTACTACGTGTTATGACAGAACACCGAACGAATACAAGAACACATACGTATTCGTAAAACACACAACCTAGTGCACAAAGACTCAGCCGACCATCAAACTCATTGCGTCTATTGCAATAAAAGAATTGTACAGATAAAACCCGCACACGAATGCAGAGGTTGCATCGAAGAATATCTGCATACTCCCAGAGACTACCTAGACGAAGGGTGGGGATCAGAAGTGATCCAACGATGGCAAGAAGAGTAATAAGAGAAGAGCGAGGACCTTTTTCTTTCGAGTACCTACATCTGGAAACCATACGTCACAAGGCGATAGTAATACGGTCACGACCACTTAAAGAACTAGAAAGGAAAATGGGCCTTTGAAAGAAAATATATTAAAAAAGCTAGATGTTAAGAAAATTATATGTATACAAAAGAAGAACGAAAGACGGAAGGAAGGGGTCTTGGAGGTCGCCTTCTCTTTCCTCCTTCTCAAAACCAAGAGTATATTGTAATAAAACATATATATCCAAATATTAAACGTTAAGGAAATTAAATGTATGTAAAAGAAGGACGAAAAAACGGAAGGAAGGGGTTTTGGAGATCGCCTTCTTTTTTTTCCTCCTTCTTAAAAAATAAAGGAAAATACAATTAAATATATATATATGTCCACCATGTATCTTAGATTTTCAATTAAGCGAGCGAACTTCTAAAACCCCGAAAGAAAAGAATCAACTTCCACCCATATTATTATTGCAAATGTTGTGTTTTTACACCACTAACATTTGTCTAAGGCGGGGGTGTTACGTTCTGTGGACTCCACGATTCTTTTCTTTCGGAGAATGCAAGGCGATATTCGAAATATTGCAGCTGCACTAATAAACTGCGATCTGATAAGTGAGGAAAACATACGCTGAGATAGTTTAATAATAATAGTAAAGAATCGTTACGTCCTGTGGACTCCACGATTCTTTTCTTCCGGAGAGCACAAAGCGATATTCGAAATATCGCAGACGGATAAATAAACTATGAACTGATAAGCGAGGAAAACATATGCTGAGATAATTGAATAATAATAGTAAAGAATCGTTACGTCCTGTGGACTCCACGATTCTTTTCTTTCGGAGAACGCAAGGCGATATTTTAAATATCACAGTCGCGCAGATAAACCGACGATTTGACAGGGGATGCAAACATATCTCGAGACAGCTTTATTGTAAAAATAAAAGAATACATACAGATCAACTCACAAAATTCAAGCTATAACTTATCATATTTTAAGAAGTTAAACTAGTCGACAATTCTCTAAACAAAACCAACAGTTGGGAAGACTAATAAAATTTTAGAAGAAAGACTAACAACGATAAGCGATTCTAAACAATTCTCGGCTGACGGATCGTCGTTACGCGATATCTGCATAAGATAAGACCGAGAGGGTAATAAACATATCAACTACACTTGATAGCAACAAATTCTCCATTGGTCGAAACATAAGGACCTAAACAAAGCCCTGACCAGTCACGACAATTGTAAAATTAAAAGAGACGCCTCCGGGACCTAAAGGGCGTCATTGAAAAATTTCCTATTCGTCAGGAAATGTTAATAAACCAATGGAGAGGAGGAGCAAGAAGGTTTATATACCCGCGACATTTCTCGGGAGAGCAGATTTTACTCCGGACTCTTGAGCATAATTTTTAACACACGACTTATCCGGCCTCATACTTAGACCTTTTCGGCCTTTTCGAACACTATCATTTCAAATTCGGCCTCACTCGAACTCAAGTTTCGACGCTCGTTTTGTGTGTGAGTGAGAACAGAGTTAAGTGCGACAGCGAGAGGCATTGAACAATAGCGAGTTCACAAAACCGGAAATACAACTACCGGATACGCTGCAAGTGAGACCTCCACCTAGAAGCGCTTGACTCGACGTAACTCTGTTCTGGATATTTTTATCAGTGCACTCCATAAGTAGTAAGTTTATCAAGCGTGCTACATCTCCACCCTTATACTTAAAAATAATTCTGGGACTTCAATTAAATTATAATTGTTTTCCTTTTTGATTTATTAATTTATTATCCTTGTTTAATTCTAACTCAGAAAAACTGTCTTTTTTCCCTCCATCCTTACCCCCCTCTCTCTCTCACTCTTGAAATCACTTCGGATTTCCCGCGATAGCGGAGCAATACGTGATTTCTTCCATCTTCTCTCTCTCTTGAAATCACTCTGGATTTCCCGCGATAGCGGAGCAATCCAGGATTTCCATCATCTCCTTATCTTTTGAAATCACTCCGGATTTCCCCCGATAGCGGAGCAATCCGTGATTTCTTCCATCTCCTTATCTCTCGAAATCACTCTGGATTTCCCGCGATAGCGGAGCAATCCGTGATTTATTCTCTCTCTCTCTCTCTCTCTCTCTCTCTTGAACGAACAAATAAGTAATAAAATAACTAACTAAATTATTAAATAATTAAAATATCAAAATTATATAATAAATATATATATATATATCCCTTTTTTTCTCTTACAAGAACTCCCAGAGTTATTTTTCAGTAAGTACTCTTCTTGTCCGGTTATTTTATTGTTCGCTCTCGTAGTGGAAAATCCAAGGAGACGACCTTCGCGAACCGCGGCTAAAGTGGCGCGAAACCGGCATAATAGGCGGTTAAGGAAAGCTTTGGCACGGAGTTTGGCTACGGGCGAAACCTTCGGCTCCTTAAATAAAATTAACACACCGATTCACACAGAGACAACCAATACATAACACTCTACGGTCTCTCCTATTTCCTCACCCGAACGTACAGAAAGCCCGCTGATACCGTCCCCCGCTACCTCTGCTTCTGCAGAACTTTTCGACTCCCCGCGAACTCCTCCTCTTTCTCCCGAACCCGCTATACCTCAGCGGGCCCCTTCCCCTCACTCCTCTGTTTCCTCTGAGGACACCGATTCTCCGCGGAGCCCTTCTCCCTTTCTTCCCCCTGCTTCTCCCGAACGCCCTGATCCGCCTAGATCTCCGTCTCCGGCTCCCTCATCCCCAACGTCCTCTGTAAATAGGGAACATCCGGAGGAGTTCGAAGTAATAGATATCGGCGACGACGATTCCGAAGAATCAGAATCGCCTGCCAAGCTCTCATACGAGCAATTTAGAGCTTGGTTGATAAATCAGCTCCCAGGGATACGAGAAATCCCTGAAGGAGCTTTCACAATTGGTCCAGGCCCCGTAGACCACGAGGCTTTACGAGAATTTTTAGAGACCACTGATGGGAATAACATCATCCCCTGGTATGTTCCCGGCCGCAGATATCCTTTAGCCGTCCCTGCACACCTTCTCCTACGAACTTATCCTCCCTCCGCCGCCAAAATTACCGAACTCTCATAAACTAGCATTCTTACTCACGCGCACACACATGGACACAATTTTTATATATCTATTATCGTTTAAATTATTGTAACCACCAATCGGGACCCTAAAATATAAACAATAACTCTTTCCCCTTTCTGCCCCGATTGAAGACCTTCGTATCTATGTATCACCCGCGACCCATACACATACACTCACACTTTCATTAGCGAACATCTCTAATTATTATTTATATTATCATTATGTATAGAATTTCGTTTGCTGCATTATATTTGAAATAAATTTATAATTGTAACGTAAATGGTTTCTGTTTTAATATAACCCGTTCCCACTCATTCCCGTAAACCGAGATCGCACAAGGTCCCATCCTGCGCAAAAGAGATTAAATTCTCTTGCCGAAAAGGGACCACCGAGCGAATGGCCCTTTAAATAGAGTAAGAGCGACCCTTGCGGTCGTTGACCTATTTGGGCCCAGACGTTCGTTCCGGTCGAACAGACGGATAGTCTGCCGTCGTTCGAAGATAAATTTAGTTACGTCCTTCCTTTCGACTTTTCCTTCCTTGAGTCTGGACGTAACAGTATCGTGTTTCCGCACAGCACGAGCACGTGAAAATAAGTCATTGACTCGCAAAAAACATGCTGTGCAAAATTTGTCGTTATTAACTTTATAATAAAAAGAAATGCAACACATTTTTTGTAGTTCGTCAATATCGTGGATATCAGCTCGTTTTAGAACCCGCACTTGGTTTTGTTCAGTAAGGTCCGCACTACACTCACTATCATAAAGTCTTCTAAAATTCTTATTTTATCATCATCATCGGATGATTCTTCTTCTATGTTCATAACTTCTTCATTGTCCACTTCTTCGACATCTATATACATGTCTTCATCTTCCTCAATGGCCTCTTCTCCGTTTTCGATGACAATTACATCTTCTTCAATATTCATTTTTTTTTAACACTTGCAATTTGCACAGGATACTTAGCTCTTTACTATATGAATGCTGAAGACTTTTTGACGCGGAAACGGACCCACTCTCCATAAGCTTCAGCGCCATCCCTCTCAAAATTCCACAATGGAATATCACAGTAATAAAATCGGGCGCTATCTGTTTATAAAAAATTTAAGCTGCCGGACATCTCTCGACGCTAGTTCTTCTTAATTACATCTCGGAAAGGTGATCCCTTTTTATCGCGTTATCGCTTTTGACACAAAGCGGCCGGACATCGGCGCTCATTTTTGTTAATAAAAATTCAAGCGGCCGGACATCGGCGCTCCCTAAACAATGAGAAAAAATCCCGCTTAGAGGGAGGGGGAAGGTACCGCAAAGGCTCCCGAATATCGGCGCGTAATACAACATGGTCTTTTACCGCGAAAACACGTGTCCTGACGTGTCGTCGCGATAAGCGCGGCACCCAAGATCCCCATCCCCTCAGATAAAATCATAGTAATATCTGTTTATGAGCTGCCGGACATAGGCGCGTAATACAATACGCTGTTTTGTTTATACCCGCGAAAAAAATAAAACGCGATAAGCTTCTTCCACACAGCGATAAGCGCCCCCGCCCCCGCGTGATGTCATCCCCCCCCCACGCCTTCGAGATCCCTCCCGCCCCGCGTGACGTCAGACCCCCTCGCCCTGAAGAACCCCCGCCCCCCCGCCCCCCCGCCCTGCGCCCCCCTTGGAGAACCCGGAAGTCTCCTTATATCACTACTATCGTTGGGCGGTCGCATCTTGCTCCACGCTTACATTTGACAGTAGACTGGGCTAATGCGGCGATTTTTAATAATTAATAACTCGTTAACTATTGCAAAAATTGCAAAATGGTAGAGGACTTTTCAATTCAGTTTGGTCCGCTCTACCTGTATACGAAGTTAGTCCCCATATCATTCTGATCATCCCCATATCACCCTGTATAATTATAAAAATAAAATAAAATATTTAAAAAATTAATATTAATAAATTAATTAATAAATAATCAATAATTAAATAAATATTAATATTAATATTAATATTTAATATTAATATATTATTTAATACTTTTTATTTTAAAAATTAATAAATAATTAAACAGATAAATAATTGCCAAAAGTATCTTTTTTTAATTGTCTCATATAAAATTGTCAAATTTAGATCGTTATATTTATAATTAATATATAAATTAATAATATTAATATACTTACTCAATAGATTTACTAAAATTTGACGTGTATAATATATTGCTCATATCCATTTAATTTGCATTCTCTTTTGCAATTTGTTTTGATTCTTTAGTATCAACTTTCCGTTCCTTTGATTTATCTAAAATAATTATATACATATGTATTAATTAACACTCATCATTAAAAAAATAAGTAAGCCCTCATAAAAACATACAAACAGATAAATGTACAGTAATAACAAGCCGATTGAGTTCTTGTTAAGTTTAATCAATCCTTGGGTTTAAATTATATAATAAAATGATCTTTATTATTACTCTATAAATATCATGAACGGAGATATCATGTAAAATCCTGGGTACCTATTATTCAGTTCGGAAATATTTCCGAACAGTTTCATAATAGGTATCCTGATGTCAGAATTTTTCATTAAGAAACGTCGGAAAAATTTACAACTAAACCGTTTGACAAAAGATGACATCAGTGACACTCGCGTATCGATTTTATGAATCGCGACCGTAATTCAAGAACCTTTTTATTGTGTGTAAATGATGACAGATGCTTCACAGATGACATAGTGCTGTAGATTTTAAAATTACGTTTACATGAATTGTTTACGTATTGTAAACAAATATTAATAATAAATATAAATATGTATATTAATAATATATTAATATTAATATTAATTTTACAGATTAATATTAATATATTTTTAATATATATTATTTATATTTATTATTAATATTTGTTTACAATACGTAAACAATTCATGTAGACGTAATTTTAAAATCTACAGCACTATGTCATCTGTGAAGCATCTGTCATCATTTACACACAATAAAAAGGTTCTTGAATTACGGTCGCGATTCATAAAATCGATACGCGAGTGTCACTGATGTCATCTTTTGTCAAACGGTTTAGTTGTAAATTTTTTCGACGTTTCTTAATGAAAAATTCTGACATCAGGGTACCTATTATGAAACTGTTCGGAAACATTTCCGAACTGAATAATAGGTACCCAGGATTTTACATGATATCTCCGTTCATTGAATTACGGTCGCGATTCATAAAATCGATACGCGAGTGTCACTGATGTCATCTCTTGTCAAACGGTTTAGTTGTAAATTTTTCCGTCGTTTCTTAAAGAAAAATTCTGACATCAGGATTTTACATGATATCTCTGTTCATGATATTTATAGAGTAATAATAAAGATCACACACATTTTATTATATAATTTAAACCCAAGTTTATAATTTATATATTTATAAGCTTTTAAGGATTATATTTGTATAATAATATTCTTCATATAATTGTATAATATATATAGGATTTCCCATTTTAATTAGAATAGGGTAATATCTTGAAATGATAAAGTTTTAGAAAAAAATGTTTTAGATAAAAATTGTAGGGTTTCAAGGGGAACATAAGATAATGTTGTTAGTGTGACTTTGCATAGTCGTTTGAAAGTCATATAAAGATCACCTTCAATTTTTTTAAATAAAACCTATTTTTTATTACATACTTGTAGCTTATCTCGTGAGCTTTCCAAAACATTATAATAAATTTTTTTTTTTTTACTATTTTTCGAGTTACAAGAGCTTCAAAATTATAGTATTTTGACAAAAAATACAAAATATCTTATAAAACATTCAGTTTTCAATAATTTTACCTTAATACTTTTATGCATAGAATAATAAAACAAATCCATTGATATAAAGAAAACATATATAATTGCTTTCAAGAAAAAGTATAAAACTCGCAGCATGCAGTCTTATATTTTTTCTTAAAAGTAATGTGTTTTCTGTACACTAATGGATTTGTCTTATTATCCTACATAAAAGTTATTAAGGTAAGATTACTGAAAACTGAATGTTTTACAAGATATTTTGTATTCTTTGTCCAAATACTGTAACTTTGAAGCTCTTGTAACTCGAAAAATAGTCAAAAGAAGAATATTTTATTACAATGTTTTGGAAAACTCACGAGATAAGCTACAAGTATATGTAATAAAAAATAGGTTTTATTTTAAAAAAATTGAAGGTGATCTTTATATGATCTTCAAACGACTATGCAAAGTCAAACTTTAAATGTTATTTTAGTCGGACGCCAACGACCCACGTATTCAGTTGGAGGGTTAATATATTAATTTATATAATTTAATTTATATTAATTTATATAATTATATTTTATATAAATATAATATATTAATATATTTATTCAACATATTTACCTTGAATTTGCTTTGAATTATTTTTCGACATTATTATACGACTTGTAATACCAGATGTTTGTTCAATAAGAATCTTATGTAGTCCAACTTGTGCACAAGATGTGATAAATAACTGTAAATATTAAAATCAATTTTTTAATATATTTATTACTTAACTTTATAAATATAATTATATATATATATATATATATATATATATATATATGTACCGTCACGTCAGCTGACCAACAAAACTCGTCGTAGATTCAAGAGTCAATCAAAATATCAAAACTTAATTGTGATAAGGATACACTTTTCGCTCATATACTTAGAAATCACTCTTTTACAATATACTTTTATTGTAACTGTACGTTCACATCACCAAAATGAATCAACATTAGATGCACAAATATTTATTTTGTTGTTATGGAAACTTTATTGCTATGAAACTTCTGTAAAAAAAGAATGACGAATTTCTCATTAATTACTATATAGACGAACTTCATGCACTATGTATGCACTTTTCATATTAGAAGATTTCTATTTATTCTTTTTTATCTTCCTTATCTTATAGTAAAACTAAGAATTACACACACATATATATATATATATATACACAGGGTGATTCAAAACAACCTGATGTCCTTGAATTATGATATTCTTGAGCGAATTCTAAGACTATTTTTCCTTTTACAAAATTTTGTCCGAAGCTTAGTTTTTGAGTTATAATTGAAAATAGTTGGCGAATTACGAGTCCGATACAACAGGCAGGCAAGGACGGCGCAACGCGTCACGAGACTAATGTCCTCTCACTTCCCAGAAGTTATTGCACAATATTTAATATTAATTTTTTGAAGTATATTGAATTATTATTTGCCATATTTATGTAAAACTCGCGATTTAATATTTTATTCTCAAGCATTACGTTATAACCTTCCTAAACGATGAATAATATTGTATAATATTGTAAAACTGAAATTGCAATAATAATTCAATAAATTTCAAAAGATCAGTATCAAATATTGTGCAATAATATTTAATATTTAATATTTTATATTTTTTTGGTTATATATTTATTTAAAAATTAAACATAATACTTAAGGCGCATGCCGATAGAAATACTATCCTTTAATTCACATTTTAAAAAATATCAGATTTTATGGAACATTACAAAATTACTTTTTTATATTTTATAATCTGTGTTGCATTAAAATTTAATCTTTCTACTGATTCTAGTATATTATTAATTAATAATGATTTAAAAATGAAAAAAAGTAAGCATAAAATTTATATCGTTCAATCTTGAAAGTAAAGTAATATAAATGTGTAAATTACCTTGAAATTACTTCAGGATTCATCCAATATAAAGTTCCTACAAAAAATTTTCGCTTTGGTAATTCTTAAAACTTGAGCACAGAAACCAAAATCTGACAGCTTTACTCTGCCATCTGTCATAAGTCTTTGCAAGGCTGTGAACTTATGTAATAACATATTTTGGTTCACTTGATCTTTTCTCGATGTCTCTACAACTGAACCCTATAAATTAAATATTATCATTACATTAATCATTATGTGCCTGTATTATGAGCTCGCATCTATCTCTAGATGTACTTCTAAAGTTAGAGGCGCCTCTAAAGTTAGAGGCGCAGATAAATGTACATCTAAAATTAATCATATATTTATCGCACATTTAGAGCTTACATCTATCTCTTAGATGTGTCTCTAAAGTTAAAGACGCAGATAAACTGACTTTAGTCATACATTTATCTATCTCTTAGATGTGCCTCTAAAGTTAGAGGTGCAAATAAATGTACCCAAGGGCACATTTATCGAGAATAGCATAAATGTGCTATAAATGTGGTACAAAATAGGTGTTTTAGGCGATTTCCTCTAGATGCGCCGCTAAATGTGCGCTCATAATATCGCCACATTTATCGTGACACGTTTAAGACACATCTAGAAATAGATGTGCGCTCATAATATCGCCACATTTATTGTGACACGTTTAGAGACACATCTAGAGATAGATGTGCGCTCATAATATCGCCACATTTATCGTGACACGTTTAGAGACACATCTAGAAATAGATGTGCGCTCATAATATCGCCACATTTATTGTGACACGTTTAGAGACACATCTAGAAATAGATGTGCGCTCATAATATCGCCACATTTATTGTGACACGTTTAGAGACACATCTAGAGATAGATGTGCGCTCATAATATCGCCACATTTATCGTGGTACATTTAAAGGTACATCTAGAGATAAATGTGAGCTCATAATACGGGCTAATGTGTGTAATGTAATAAATGTGTTATATACTTGTTAAACATATACATATAATAATTAACCATAATACTTAAAGCGCATGTCGATAGAAATACTATCCTTTAGTTCACATTTTTAAAAAATGTCAGATTTTATAGAACATTACAAAATTACTCTTTTATATTTTATAATCTGTATTCCATTAAAATTTAATCTTTCTATACTAATTTTAATATATTATTAATTAATAATGATTTAAAAATGAAAAAGAGTAAGCATAAAATTTATATCGTTCAATCTTAAAAGTAAAGTAATAGAAATGTATAAATTACCTTGAAATTACTTCAGGACTCATCCAATATAAAGTTCCTACAAGAAATTTTCGCTTTGGTAATTCTTGAGGCTTGAGCACAGAAACCAAAATCTGACAGCTTTATTCTGCCATATGTCTTTGCGAAGCTGTGAACTTGTGTAATAACATATTTTGGTTCTCTTGATGTTTTCTCGATGCGTTTACAACTGAACCCTATAAATTAAATATTATTATTATATTAATTATAATATGTATAATGTAATAAATATGTTATATATTTGTTAAACATGTATCCTGCTATTTTTAAAATAGAAGAAAGCTAATGTTACAATTCCCATTTTAATTTTTAAAATATGTGTTAAATTGTATATCTCTTAACTAATTTATGGAAAAAAAATTATTAATATAAATGTTTTTAAATTGTGCACGATTGCTAAAATTAAATAATAATAATAATAATACAATAATATTAAATAAATTCTACATACCACCATCTGTAAAGCAACTCTAAATTGTTCATGCGTAAGTCTCTGCTCTGTTTGCTTGTTGGTATTATTTGCACTTGTATCAACAGCCAAATTTCTTGAAGAAACGACACTCTTCATGTTTTAATTTTGATCTTCTTGATACTGTGGATAGCGTGCTTAGTTTTGATAAATTATGCATTGATTCAGAAGTTTCCATTGGTTTTTTCAGATGTGACTGGAGATTGGACGAATTTTCAGACATATTATATGCCTGAGGATATTTATTAATGTTATGTGAACTTAATTGACTCAACGGTCTTTGTGAAGCTGTGAATTTGTATAATAACACATTTTGGTTCATTTGATGTTTTCTCGATACTTCCACAACTGAATCTTATAAATTAAATATTATCATTACATTAATTATAATGTATGTAATGTAATAAATGTGTTATATATTTGTTAAACATATATCCTACTTTTCTTGAAATAGAAGAAAGCTAATGTTACAATTTGCATTTTAATTTTTAAAATATAATGCGTTTAGGACGTTTATATATCTCTTTTTGTCTAAATTGATTTATTTTATTCAATTATTTTATTTATTTAATTATTTTAATTAATTAAATTAATTTAATTTAGTGATAAATTTGGTATATTTGATCCGGAATGAGTTAAATTTGGCCATGACTGCATATTAGGATTAAGATTTTAAAGGTTTGGGATTATGTTCTGTATGCTGGAACTTAGTCCGCTGCTAACACTCGCAGAATTCTGTCTCAGCTTATCATTGTAGTTATGTGGTTTGTTAAAATTTATGAAGCCTTGAATAATATTTGAAGGTATCTCCTGGCCTTTGAGGACGGATGGTGGAAGATTACTTGCATGCCTGCAAATGTATGACATAACTATAATAATGTTATAATCATTAATTTCATAAAAAAATAATACAAGATATCAAAAGATTATCCATAACAAATTTGAAGCTACTTAATTTATTTAATAATACTATTTACATCACTAAACTTTAAGTTATTGATCTATATTAACAATAACATACCTGTAATCTCTCCTGAGTCGAGGTGGACTCAAAGAGCGTAAAGAATTGTAACACCTACTATGCGACGACGCAATTCCTGAGAGACGCGGCTCCGCCGAGGCTCGCCCGCCCTGGCTTGATTGTCGCACCCGGAGATCTCCTCGTGGAAACTCTCAGAACGAGACACGATGCGCGAGTAGACGAGACAGCGGCGAAGTTTGTTGCCGCCCGACGGGTTTGGACGTGTCTTGTTGCGCTGTTACACATTATTTTTTGGAATATAAATGAAAATAATATAATATAATTTATATTAATTATAATATAAATTTTCTTTCACCCGTTAATAGCTATAAGACGTATATTCGTCGGGGCCAAAATCAATAGAAGAAGAAGACTGCGGCGAAACACAGGCGAGGCCTATATACGCCATTCTTCTTCTACTGATTTATGGCTCTTAGCCGGGCATCTGCCCACTTTATGGCCAGATTGAAATAATAAGAGAATTAAAATAATGAAAGTAAATATATGTGTAAGTACGTTAAATAGTGATGAGAGAATTATAATAATAAAAGTAGATAAAAATATAAGAGTACTCACAATTAATCCAAAAAAATAACGCGTAAAAGCGCAGAAGAAACACGTCCGCACTCGTCCAAGGACGGAAAACGGAAACGAACGCAAAAATACGTCTATCATCCATTTCCGACAAATCGCACACAAGCGCACCATGCAGTAAGCTTACGAATCTCTCGTGGCAATTAGGGCCGATTGTAGAGAGCCTCATAGGAAGAGAGTGGCAAACTCACGCGATCACGTGACCCCTCTCTTCTGATTGGATAAAGGCGTTAAAGCTTCTACTGGGCATTTTATTATGTGCATAAAACGCGGAAAATTAAGAATAATATGAATATTTGTAACTCTATTTTATGTATATAAAATTAAAGAGGCAAATACTTGCAACATTAATAATATATCACTTACTGGAGACCTGAGAACCTTGTACCATACAGAGATAGGTTAGTTAAGTTAACATTTTAGTTCATCTCTTTATCAAGTCTCCGGTAAGTAATACACATTATTAATCTTTTACAGGTATTTGATTTTATATAAAATAGAGCTACGAATATTCATATTATTTTCAGTTTTTCGTGTTTCGTGCACATTATAAAATGCCCAGTAGAAGCTTTAACGCCTCTATCCAATCAGAAGAGATGAGGGTTCACAGTGTTGCCAACTCGGATTGTTGTTATCCCACTAAAGGGCTTCATGAATCCCACTAAAAATCACTAAACGCCTTTCTTTTCTTTTCCACTAGAAATCACTAACGGTGCATGCTTTTCCACCAAAAACCGTTGTCGACACGTGAATTGATTTGAGTATTACTTCCTCTTTTATCAATTGAAAATTGCAAATTCTTATAAATTTCCTTCGAGATGGGCAAAGATTTAAAAGATAAGCGATATACTCAAAAATTTAGAAAAGTCTGGCTCACAGACATACAATTAAAAGAATGGATCGTTCAGGTATATATATGATCTTTATAATCTATAAATAATTCGATAAAATCGGTCTATGGTATTCATAGTCTGTTTCTTATTTCAAGACCATGTTAACTAATGTCTTAATATGCTAATATGTTCTGTGATAGGTTAAGATTGTACTTAAGACGTACTCCAGACAGCACCATATGTCCAAAATTGGAGCATATAAGACATCTTTAAAAAGTCTTATGATATGATATCCAAAAGACATCTTTAAGATGTTTTTAAGATGTCTTATGCTCCGATTTTGGACATGTTTCAATTTTGGTGCTATCTGGGATGGTCTTAAATATAAGAACCGACTACGAATACCGGCCATGGCTGCTTTCGTGACAGAATCAAAATGATCCAGATTAAAATGATCCTGCGCTGTGATTGGTCAAATCTGAAATTTTATTGAATGAATCACAGTGCAGGGTTATTTTAATCTAGATCATTTTGATTCTGTCGCGAAACCAGCCCATATAAATATAAAAAATATTGTTACATCAAAGCTTTATATTATTTTATAACACAAAATTTAATCGAAAAACAGGTAACGGGCAATGATACGAAGGCTCACTGCAAATTTTGCAAATGCGACTTAGCGGCAAAATACGTGGATTTAATCAATCACAGCAAAACAAAAAAACACACCCAAGCTGCAGAGCCATTCTCTTTACAACGGCAACAAAAATTATCTTTTCGCGAACAATCGTTGAGCTCGTCAACTGCCGAAGGATCGATAGCACTTTTACTCTGCGCGCATAGCGCAATCGCTTCGTGCGATCATTTAGGTGAAATGTGCCAGCATAATTTTAAGGATAGTGAGGCAGCAAAAAACAAAAATACATAGAACAAAATGCAGTGAGATAATAAAAAATGTACTCAGCCCTCACTTCAATAACTAGTTGCCCAGCGATATTGGGAACGGAAAATACAGTCTATTATTGGATGAATCAAACGACGTGTCAAACTGTTGGGTATCGTTATAATATACTACAGTTATAAACGAGGACAAACGATTGCGAGCTTTCTAGCACTGACCAAACTGGAAACATGTAATGCCGAGGATATCGTCAACGCTTTAAAGAAAACTTTAGAGGAGATGAGATTGGATTTACAAAACTTGTTGGCTATTGGAACTGACAATGCTTCGGTTATGATCGGGATAAAAAACGGCGTTTATGCAAAATTGAAAGCGGAAATTCCGTCGCTGATTTTGATCAAATGTCTTTGCCACTTGTTGCAGCTCGCCGTGTCACGTGCCATGACCGAGACTCTTCCGCGAAATCTCGAGTTATTAATTCACGAGACCTATAATTGGTTTGCAAAGTCCGCTATGCGTCAAATAAAATACACTCAGCTTTACGAGACGATTAACTGTGGTGAACGCCCTTTGCAAATATTACAAGCCAACACGAGATGGCTATCTGTAGAAGCGGCTGTAGATAGAACGTTGCACCAGTGGCTCGAGTTAAAAACTCATTTCAATATGACGAGACTTTCGGAGAAATGCTACTCTGCGGAGATTCTATACAACATGTATTGCGACGAATCAAACATGTTGTACTTGTTATTTCTAAAGCCAATTTTGTCTGAAATACAAGTCGTGAACAAGGCATTTCAAAGCGAGAAAAACGATCACGTGAAACTTTTAAATGATCTCAATATCGTCGTGCAAGGAATTTCGAAAAAACTCGTGTTGCCATCATGTAAAGTAGACCCTCTGCTGAGTTCCATCGAAGATTATCTCGATCCTAAGCCGTACTTGGGACATTCATTCGAAAAAAAAATTGAGCAGCTCAGGAAGGACGGACAGATTAACGCTAACGACGAGCAAAGGATCCGTGAACGATGCAAATCATTCTTACTCAGCCTTTTAAAGCAGCTCAAACAACGATTGCCCGAGAATGTAGTTATCCTTAAAAAAATATCGCTGCTATCAGTGGATAATGTATTGAAAGCGGTTAAAGAATCAACACAACCATTACTCGAATACGTTGGCTCAAGAAATATCGATATCATCGAATCGCAACTTTCAAAAATCAATTTGATTGATTGGACAAACAAAACCGATACCATTGCATTTTGGGATGAGGTGAATAAATACAGAGACGCATCCGGAAGTAACCCGTTCGCCGAATTAGCCACTTTTGCTTTGTCAATGCTCATTCTACCGTATTCGAACGCACAAGTTGAGCGTATTTTTAGCCAATTAAATCTCGTAAAAAATAAAACACGGAATAAGATGTCGATCGAAATGACGAATGCAATTTTAACGATTCGTTTTGGTTTAAAAAGAGATAATAAATGCTGCCACAACTATGTCCTGCCGCCAGAGGTTGTACGTAAAATTGGTTCCAAAGAAACCTACATAGAAAAAGCGGTCCAGCAATCGTGCTCGCAAGCAACTGAGAATGACGATGATATCGATTTTTGTTTTGATGAACGTAATTAATTAGAGTTTTGATTTAGTTTAAAACTTTGTTTATAAGATAATTTTGATTAATTTAGTTTGAGTTTATTTAGTTCGTTATAAACAATGTTTATAGTTTATTTGTCCAGAGATTATAATGTTGAGTTTCTTTATTTTATCAGAAATGTGATATAACTAATTATATAATAAAATAAATAATTTCAAGTTTATTTGAGTATGGATTGTTTGAATTAAGATTATAATTTCTCTGCGAGAGATTAAGGCAAAGAATTTTTACCTTTAAAATATCGAATTACAGAAATTATCAAATTTTCTGCTAAAAACACCGAATTATCTTAAAATCACCAAATTTCCAACTAAAATTATTTTGAAATCACTAAATTTCCCGCTAATCACTAGACCGATAAATGTTGCCACTAAAAATCTTCCAAAACCACCAAATCTAGCGGGAAAACCACTAACAATAAGTTGGCAACACTGCACATGATCGAGTTTGCCACTCTCTTCCTATGAGACTCTCTAACCGGTTGTTCCAACTTCTTCGTCTTCTCTAATTTTAAAGCTTACTTTTTTCTTCCTTCTATATCTCTCTTCTTCTCCCTATTTATTTCTGTTGCCTATTCTTCTTCTCTTCTTTAGCTGTAAAAAATTTAACTTAATAATATTTAAATATTTATTATTATACATATATTATATATGTTATTAAACAATATTATTATCTAATACTATATTATTTGTATCTGCTCTCTCTCTCTCTCTCTCTCTCTCTCTCTCTCTCTCTCTCTCTCTCTCTCTCTCTCTCTCTCTCTCTCTCTCTCTCTCTCTCTCTCCCTCCCTCCCTCCCTCCCTCCCTCCCTCCCTCCCTCCCTCCCTCCCCCCCCCTCTCTCTCTCTCTCTCTCTCTCTCTCTCTTTCCTGAACAATCAAATATATTATAATCACTAAATTCCACATCAATAGAAATTTACTTGTAGCATATACAACACTGCTAGATATAATTTATAACAATAAAACTTCTAAAATAATTACAAATGTTTTTGATCTACATGTCTGATATAGCATTATTGTATAATAATTTTAATATATTTCTTAAAATTTACAATATTTCCTTGTTTTCAATGTTCAATCTTGTTTTTCTGGTGTTATTTAACAAATATTGCAGCAAAATTTGATGTTAAATTCAAAATTACAAAATATTACATAAAGTGTCATTTTATGTAATTATTTCAAATGTATTTTATATTTTTTTTATAGCATCTAATAAAAGCTTATTTTTTAATTACAATTGACAAAAAGTTTAAAAGATACTTCTTTTGGAAATAATGACAAAATTATATATTTATATTTAAAATAAATAACTTGAGCTTAATAATTTACCTTTTTTTACAGGATTCTCCTCGATTCATATTTTACCTGTACGTAATGAATTGTTCTTTTTTTTGTGTGACTCGCTGTTTATATTTTTGTCCACTTTCTTTACTCGACAAGATTCTAATCGATTAAACGTTTCCCGATTCTACACTTCTCAATCAAAAATTTGCACAGATATGCATTGTTAAAAGACAATCGTTATAATGTTTTGTAATTTCTTTTAACTTTTTACTTTAACCAGAACGAGAGACTTTACGACATGTATAATCGATATGGATTTCGCAATGACAAATTTAACGATCAATTCTGTATACAACGTTCTATATCTTGTCCGGACGTATACGCATAAACATCAAATATTGTATATGTTTATGTGTTATGTCTATATGAGATTTAATTTGCGACGGACAAACAATGTGGCAGTTTATGATTGAAACACTTATGATTAACTAAGCATCATTTCAGTCAGAATAAGGTAGTAATTGCTTCCGATATAACGCTAAGGATTCTTGTCAGAATGAATCAGATGGTGTCACTATAATTTGTACTTGATACGAAAATTTACATCTGCTCATGTCGCAGGCATGCAATTTTCTATTTAATTCTGTATTTAATCGCATGTTTTCGAAGATATGAATGTTCTTCTGAAGATACTGATATGATTTTTGCTTGATTTATATGTTACCAGTATGATGACGTTTCAATATGCAATTTGTTTTTGCAACACTTTTGAAGCATTTGTGACGCATAAATGCAGATTTTTTTTCTTACTTAAATATTTCGACAAATCGCTCCAGATTTTTCTCTGTTTATCTGTTTGTGTTATATTAGATGCCCTTTAATTTCCGGTAGGCACTTTATTCAATATGTATGCATATGTTTAGAAGATTGTAATACAGATTGTCTTAAAATACAAATTGCAAAATATTGAAATAACCAATTAGAACCAGTACTGCAAAACGCAAAAAGAAAACAACTTTGCAGCGAGCAAATTCAACATATTTATCGAGAGATTAAGCTTAATTGTTAGCGATAGAGTGAGGTTTCACATATGCTATATGTACTCTAGATAATTGGTCCAAAAAAACAAACAATAAGTTTTTTATTCGTATTTAAGCATTAAGCAAAATCATTAATTGGCTTGCAAAAAAACTTTCGCATTCTTTCTTCTAGCACGTGTAATTGCTGATCGGTTTAAAATACGTCAGTAATAAAAACCGCTCGTCATAATATATGGAGCATCAGAATATTGATTTTTTAAACTACCAGCTTCTACTTGAATCGTGTTTACAAGTCGTGATGCGGCGATGTTTAGAACATAAATAATTTATAATTTATTATGCTCTTCATTATTATGTACTTCAATATTGTTTATTCGACTGTAACTGTCGAAACATGCATAAATTTTTGTTATTGCCGATTTTACTATTGTAAGTGTAAGTGTATCGCAGATTATTATATTAATTTGTTTTTGATTTGTAGAGAAACACACTTAGATCACGAAAATATTATATAAATGAATTGCAAATATTTAATTAGGAATGACGATAGTACTTTAAAAAGCATTTGCTACTCTTGCTTCAAAAAAAGTTAATCTACGTTCTGCAACTTTTTTTATTATTAAAACAGGATTTATTACAACTAAGAAAGAAACTCTGGAAAAATAACAGAACAATTTAACAAAATAATAAAGTGAATTTAACTTTGAGAATTATCTCTATTTATGCAATATATATGTACATGGAAATATATGTATACATATTCCCAAATGTGTTACTTGTCAAGTTGTAAAGCCTGCTGTTCCTAGTGAATTCAGCAAAGCAGAGAAAATATATGTACCGTTTTTCAATTCTGCATACATGATCAACAAAGTTATTCGGCGAGGAAAATATTATATTACAGAACTTGCAAATACATTCTTTATCATTGATATATCCATCCCATTCGATTTTGAGCTGTTTGACATTTTCTTAGATCAGCACAGATTCGTTCACTTTGGCAGTGTATTTCTTCGAAATGCCTTTTCTTTTTTTTTTACAACTCGTTATGTGAATGTACTTTCTTGTGATTATTTAAGGTTTGTCTCATGCCGAAATACCTGCCGCATATCTTGCACTTATAATTCTTCTCACCTGTGTGTGTCACCAAATGATCCTTCAAATCATATTTTTTTGCAAATTCTTTGGGGCAATAGTCACACTTATACGGAAAATCGCCTGTATGACCTTTGATGTGAGTTTAAGCTCAATTTAGAGCGGAATGACTTGTCGCACATATTACACAAGTATGGACTTTCACCGATATGTTTACGCCCATGGATTTTCATTTAGATCTCAGTAAAACTTTTGCTGCATGTTGTTAACGTGATTCTTCTCGTCGTCGTGGATTTGATTCAGATTCACCACATTGTTTGAACTGAATTGCTTAGATCCTTTCCATCTCTTCATGCAACTCGCGCTCTGTCTAGAATGACCGGGACCTTCCTCCTCCGTATTTTCGTTTTTATGCTTGTGTTACGTCCAGACTCAAGGAAGGAAGAGTCGAAAGGAAGGACGTAACTAAATTTATCTCGAACGACGGCAGACTATCCGTCTGTTCGACCCGAACGAACGTGCTTAGGCCCAAATAGGTCAACGACCGAAAAGGTCGCTCTTTCTCTATTTAAAGGGCCATTCGTTCGGTGGTCCCTTTTCGGCAAGAGAATCTAATCTCTTTTGCTCGGGATGGGACCTTGTGCGATCCTGGATTACGGGAATGGAAGTAACGAGATCGGGTCTATTAATTAAAGAGTATTAGGCCTCATATTAAAACAATTAATTTATTTTACTCTTAAAGAACGAGAAAAGAAGAATTAATTCATAAGAATCATATTATGCTTATACATTATTATTATTATTATTATTTATTCTAATTGTGTACTTCTCTTAGTCGGAAAAAAAAGAAATAGATGCTCGTGTGTATGAGTGAGTGATTATAGATCGCGGGTGATACATAGATACGGAGGTCTTCAATCGGGGCAGAAAGGGGAAAGAGTTATTGTTTAAATTTTAGGGTCCCGATTTATGGTTACAATAATTTAAACGATAATAGATATATAAAAATTGTGTCCATGTGTGTGCGTGTGAGAGAGAATGCTAGTTTATGAGAGTTCGATAATTTCGACAGTGGAGGGGAAAAGGAAGGCGCGGAAGATATCGACGGGGAATCCGATAGGGTTGGGATGGATAGGGGTAAACATAGGGATGAGGGCGCCGGGGAGACTTCCCGTATCAATTCTCATGAACTGCTCTTCATCGGGATCGTCTGGCCCGCAGGTGTAAACACCTTCTGGGAGACGGAGCTCTAGTATAGGGAAATTAGAAAGGAGCCATCTATAACATTCATCTTCATGTTGGAATGGAATTTGTCCGATGTGTCTCCTGAAAAAGGAGTAGGCCTCGTTATAAATGAAGGAGATTTCTACTACCTCTTGACAAGTGCAACCTTCGTCACACTTTATATTAAGTTGTGAGGGGGAGGGAGAATGATTGAGACAAGGAGAGGGAGGGTGGTTTTGAGGGGCAGAAAATGGAATGCGCGATGGCTCTGGGGAGGAAATCAGAGGGTCAAGGGGAGTGTCAGGGTTCCTATTTCGGCTGTGTTTATTAATTATATGAATGTGTTCTGTAATTAAGCGCTCTAATAGTTCCTGGGTTGGACTATCGTTCGGGAATGAATCGGCCGTAGCCCGAGCCACTTCTTGCCTCAGGCGTCGATTCCGACGATTTCGCGCATGCTTTGCTCCAGCTCTCGAAGTCCGCTTTCTTAAGTCGTCCACTAAGAATGACGAACGATAAGAAAAATCGATCGAGGCGATGTGCAGTTTCGAAATAATTCTTGGAATACTATTCTCTTTCCATTCTGTCGTTATTAATTCTATTTCTTATTCTTTGCGCTTGTAGGATTTTAGAGAGAGAGAGAGAGAGGGAGAGAGAGAGAGAGAGAGAGAGAGAGAGAGAGAGAGAGAGAGAGAGAGAGAGAGAGAGAGAGAGAGAGAGAGAGACTGGATAATGTTGAGTAGGGGAAAGGTATGGGAAACGGTATCACGAATCTCGCCGTTATCACGGGAAATCCTGAGTGATTTTTCGGGATGGATGAAATCACGGATCTCGCCGTTATCACGAGAAATCCTGAGTGATTTTTCGGGATGGATGAAATCACGGATCTCGCCGTTATCACGGGAAATCCTGAGTGATTTTTCGGGATGGATGAAATCATGGATCTCGCCGTTATCACGGGAAATCCTGAGTGATTTTTGGAGATGGATGAAATCACGGATCTCGCCGTTATCACGGGAAATCCTGAGTGATTTTTGGAACGAGTGAAATCACGAATCTCGCCGTTATTACGAGAGATCCTGAGTGATTTTTAGGGATGGATGAAATCACGGATCTCGCCGTTATCACGGGAAACCCCAAGTGATTTTCGGGGTGGAAGAGAGAGGGAGATGAAGGTTTAGGGTTGGATATGATAGGACTTGCACAAAAGGAGATAAAGAAGATGGCTTTATCTTAAATCCAAGAATTATTTTGATACGAGGTGAAAATTGTACTTTATGTTTTTCCCTTTTTATATACATATATGTGTGTCTTGACTTACTGTTAGTAGAGTGCATTGTTAATAATGACTGCAGGGTTCTAGTCTGGTTGTGTGGTCTTCCGGACTTCCACTATGTTCTTTCACTTGCACTCTAACGAACGTCGGAATTTGAGTTGAAAGCGGATTTCGAAATTGAAAGTATATAAAAGTCCGAAGAGTCTCGGATAGCTTGTACACGGCAAACTGCGTTCGAAAGTTCGGATTAAAATCTACTCTCTCGATGGATATCGCGGGTATATAAACCTTCTTGCTCCTCCTCTCCATTGGTTTATTAACATTTCCTGACGAATAGGAAATTGTTCAATAACGCCCTTTAGGTGCCGGAGGCGTCTCTTCTAATTTTGCAATTATCATGATTGGTCAGGGCTTTGTTTAGGCCCTTATGTTTCGACCAATGGAGAATTTGTTGTAGTCAAGTGAGGTTGATATTTTTATTACCCACTCGAATTTATCTCAGGCAGATATCGCGTAACGACGATCTGTCAGGCGAGAATTGTTTAGGTTCGGTTATCGTTGTTAGTCTTTCTTCTAAATTTTTATTAGTTTTCGAGTGTTGGTTTCGTTTAGAGAACTGTCGACTATAGTTTAACTTCTTAGAATATAATGAGTTATAGTTTGAATTTTATGAGCTGCTCTGTTTGCTTCTCAAGTTCTGTATTTACTCTTTACTTTTACGATGGAACTGTCTCGGAATATGTTTGTCTCGCCTGTCAGATTATCGGTTTATCTGTGCGTCTGCGATATTTAAAATATCGCCTTGCGTTCTCCGAAAGAAAAGAATCGTGGAGTCCACAGGACGTAACGATTCTTTACTATTATTATTAAACTATCTCTGCGTATGTTTTCTTCGCTTATCAGATCACAGTTTATTAGTGCAGCTGCAATATTTTGAATATCGCCTTGCATTCTCCGAAAGAAAATAATCGTGGAGTCCACAGGACGTAACACTTGTCATTTTTTTATTCTTCTTTAACATTGACCGATGCAATCATTTCGGTTCTGGGCTGTTTAACATTTTTTTCGAAACCAGCATTAAATTCGTTCACCTTGGCAATGTATTTTCTCGAGACGTCCTTCCTTTTTTTGGTACAACTTGCGCTCGTCTGTCTGAAAGGACCGGGACCTTCGTCGTCCATATTATCATCTTTCTGCTTGTCATTTTTTTATTCTTCCTTATCATTGATCGATGCATATCTTTCGATTCTGATTTGTTTGATAATTCTTCCAAACAAAGATTAAATTTGTTTACCTTTTTTTTCGTGCAATTCGCGCTCGTCTGTCCAGAAAGATCAGGACGTTCGTTTTTTGTATTATCGTTTTTTGCTTGACACTTTTTGATTTTTCCGACGAAAGCATTTTGGAATATGTATTTATGTAAGACGATTAATGTTCAATTGATCGCTCATTAATATTATGCAAGAAAGCGATATTTTTGGATCTTCGTCGAAGATGAATTAAATTCTCAATTTAAATCGAATTGATCTTATTACTGTGTTTTCCAGTGAGTTTCTTGTATCTTTGTCGAAGGTAACTATGGCTGTTTGTTCCATCGTGCTTAATCTAATATTTTAATCTAAAATATAAAAAATAAAAAATGTTTATTATTGCACATTTGTTATTATATATATTACAAATCTTTATTGCATCGTGTAATCTACGCGCGGCGTTCCATCAATTTTTGTTAAAAAATCGTATTAAATACCGAACATAAAATAAAATTTTGTTGTCCATGACAAAATTTCATAATTTTTATAGATATTAGTCACTTTTTAATTGAAAATGTCTGAATATAAATTTATATAATTATTATGAAATTTTATGTATAATATTTATGTTAAATATAAAAATATTTTAATAAAAATATATGTTTTTATTATAATACAAAAACAATTATACTGCAAAAGCAGATTTAATAACTAAAACAGATCTATAACTGTGAGAAAGAAAATCGATTCTGTAGTATAGAGAATATATTATAAATTGCTTATTTATAACTATATACATATTTGCTAAATAAAAGTAATTTATAATTAAACGAACACAATATTTAAAAAATTTATTATTATTTTTCTTTCTTGAACAATTAAACATATTATAAAATCACTGAATTCCATATTAATAGATATTTACTTGTAGCATATACCTACAACACTGCTACGTATACTTTAAAACAATAAAATTTCTGAGATATAAGCAGAAATGTTTTTGGTCTACATATCTGATATAGCATTTTTGTATAATAATTTTAAAACATTTCTTAAAATTTACAATGTTTTTTTTTCAACTTTGTTTTTGGTCGCGATTTATCTTGGCGACCGCTGTGCGATATCGCTCTTTGGATGTCGTGAGCGCGATTAGGCACCGGAATGCGCTCCGAGGTGGTGCGCGGTTGAGAGCGAGAAGGATGGGGGATGTGAGGCAATACAGTAGGCAATCATTTATTTCACTTTAGGCGGTAATCTTGATGTTGGTTGATTTATTTCGATTAACATCCAGGGTTGATGATTCCAAGCCAATGTACGAAGTTATTCGAGAGCGCGGCACCGACCCAGTTCGGAGATTCTTTTGATCAAGAAGGAAGAGCGGCCGAACTCACGATGCTAAGTCGTCGAGCTGCTGTGTTAGCGACGAGCGAGCTTTATTTGATTACCGGATGCGGTCGATTTCCAATAATTTCTTGTCGATGACCGATCGCGGTTAACGCCGTTTCGCCGTTCGTTTTAGCTACGTAGCGAGTTGATCGTTTCTGTCGCGTGGTTCTTTTCTGTCTGCCTTTGCCTTGCCTTTCCTTCTCCTCGTTCGCGGAGCTCAGGGATCGGATCATTCCTTGCGCCCAATCAGCAATCACCACGCGATATCGTGTGATTATCACGGGTTCTTGATCCTGTGCGCAAGGATCAATCGCACGAGCCTCGCGAAACATTCGACAAGCCAGCACGAGTTCCACGGCTTTGGCTCTGGATGGCGCCATCAACCCACCATCGATCGGTGGGCCCTCGCAAAAGCGGACGATTCGAGATTGACTCCGCAACAGTTTTTCTGAAGTTATTTAACAAATTGTTAGCAAAATTTGATGTTAATTTTAAAATTACAAAATATTACATAAAGTATTGTTATTTCACGTAATTATTTCATGTAAATTTTTCTTGATAACATCTAATAAAAGCTTATTTTTGATTATTTTTTAATCATAATTGTCGAAAAGTCTAAAAGATATTATTTTTTTTTATAAATAAGAACAAAATTATGTACCTATATTCAAAATAAATAATTTGAGAGTAATAATTTACCTTTTTTTATAGGATTTTATTTGATTCATATTTTACTTGTACGTAATAATTTGTTCTTTTTTTCGTGTGACTCGCTCTTTATATTTTATTTCACCTTCTTTTCTCGACAAGATTTTAATCGATTGAACCCTTCCCGATTCTACCCTTCTGAATCAAAATTTTGTACAGATATGTATTGTTAAAAGACAATCGTTATAATGTATTTTGTAATTCCTTTTAACTTTTTATTTTTTACTTTAACAGAATGACGTTACAACTACATGGATTTCGCGACAACGACTTTAACAATCGGTCCTGTATACAACATTTTGTATCTTGTCCGGACGTATCCACATCAACGTTAAATATTGTGTATGTTTATGTGTTTGTCTATATGAGAGTTAATTTGCAACGGGCGAAAAAGTGTTCATGATTGAGACTCTTATACGATTAACTAGATATCATTTCTATCAGAATGAAAGTAATTGTATTCAGTATAACGCTAAGATGTCTTGTCAGAATAAATCAGATGTCGCTCTAATTTGTACTTGATATAAAAATTTACATCTGCCGACGTCGCAGACATACAATTTCCTATTTAATTCTGTACTTAATCGCATGTTTTCGAAAATATGAATGTTTTTCCAAAGATATTGAAGGTGATTTTTGCTATTTACCCGTGATTAGTATAATGACGTTTGAATATGCAAATGTTTTTGAAAAACACCTTCAAAGCACTCGTGACGCACGAATGCAGATTTTTTTCTTACAAGGAAAGGTCCTCAGGTGTTTCACCGTTTTCGATTCAAAACTTATGCAGAAATGTTGTGAGTGATGCCAATAACATATTCTGCAAGTTACAGCCCCTACTTTTGCGTGAAAAAAAATGGTATAATAACTTTCTCGCTTATACAGTGATGGCAAAAGTTTCGTAACAGTCAAATATCTTGGAAAATAATGACTATGGAAGAAAATGTTAAATACAAAAGTTTTAGAAAATTAAATGGTCTATTATGTGGTTATAGTGATATGACTTTCATGTGACCTTGAAGGACACCGTGAAGGTCAACTTTGAAATCTTAAATGGAAACCCCCATTTTTTATTACATAATCGTGTAGCTTACCTCGAGAGGTTTTCAAAACACTACAATGAAGTATTTTTTTCATATATAGTGAGGCTCTATATACGCTACATACTCCATAATTTGTCCAGAAAGACAAACAATATATTTTGTATTTACTTTAGAGCATTGTGGTTGTAGTTACATTAGAGCATTATATTAGAGCATGTGAATTCTTCACGACCTTGCTGTACAACTTTTGCATTATTTTTTTATTTAGCACGTGCAATCGCTGATCTGTTAAAATGCGAAAGTTACTCAGTAATGAGAAACGCTTGTCATAACATATGAAGCATCAGAATATATATTGGTTTTTTCATTATCTGCACTTATCTGTATGTTAGCAAGTCGTGGTGCGGATATATTTATAACTGAAATAATTTTTAATTTATCAGCGTACGTAGAATATTGTTTATTCGACTGTAACTATCGAAACATGCACGGTTTTTGTCAATGTCGATTTTACTAAATATAGATGTATCGCAGGATTATTACATTAATTTGTTTTTTATTTATACAAAAACACACTTGAATCAATAAAATATCGTTTATGTTTGAATAGCAAATATTTAATTATAAGTGACGATAGTATTTTAAAATTCATTTTAGATTCGTGTCTTTAATAAAAATTAATCTATGTTTTGCAACTACTTTGTACTCTTAAAAGTGAATTTATTAGGACACAACTAAGCAAGAAATTCTGGATAAGAATAACAGTATTAATTAACAGAATAGTAAAGTAAATTTGGCTTTGAGAATTATCTCTAGTTACTTAATATAATATATATATATTTAAATCTGTTATTTGTAAATTAGTAAATAGTGTTGTTCTTTGTTTTATTACAACTATTAATATTATTTTATTGATTAATAGTAATAAATAATAAAAATATATTTGCGCTTAGAAATATCACATCCTAAAATTTGCGTGATTTATTTTATAATACAAAAAAACTACAAAGTAAAGAAAAAACTTAGCCTTATTATAATATATGTATAAATGAACATGTATTTTTAGTGTTATCTAAAATGTCAATTTTTAATGATGTTGCTAATACATTATGATTATACTGCTAATACATTATGAACACATTTGTTTTAGAATAATAAATGCCGTTCTTCTACAGTCGCAATGCTGGAGTCAAATTTTCAAATTATTGTAGATATAATTTATTTCGTCACATTTATATTATTAAACATATTATTTTATTAGTGCACGAATATATAATGTGTATTAGAAAAACCATCACTTTGGATAACAATATAACACAAAAAATTTAAATTAAAAATATAAATTGAAAGTTTCTCTTATACATGCTTTCATTCTCCAGAAATTTGATTTTAGAATTCAAGGTGTCATTAATTAAATTATACAAATTGATCTTACTTTATTTTATTTATTTATTATCGATTTTATTTTAATTGTAAGTATAGATGTAGATTATTATAAGTTCTACAGCACATGTTTAACACACTGACGAATATCGGATCATAAAATTAGACGTTGTTTCAAAATGTGACATCGAGAAAAACCGGATTGTCGGTTTTATGCGTTTACCAGCGATAAAATTAGATCTATCAGCGTCCGGATTCAGTTGAATTTTTGTTTCCTAATATAACCATGTACTTGTCATGTTGCGGTATATTCAACAATTATAGTAGTTTGTTAATTAATCTACCAGTTAGATATAGTCTCTTTCAAAACAAATTTTAATTTGTCATTTTCAAGGTAATAATATGTCTTAAGTTTTTGTATTGAAAAAGACAGTTGTACTGTCGAAACGTTTACATGTTTTTTTAATAACTTAATTTATTCCTTAATAAAGAATCTGTTAACATCTTGATTATTCGGCTCGCAAGTTGGCCTATTATTGATTGTTTGATTTTAATTATACACGAGCCTTATCTTAATTTTGATATTATTAATTTTATTTCATGCTGGCCTTATAATGCGTCGCTATCATCTACATTACAAATATCATCGTTTTAATTTTAACTTCGTACATCTTAATTATGGACAACAAACGTTCCAAGATTTAAAATTCTGGTTAGATGCGAACTATGTTAAGATAAGAGCTATATCTAAATTAATTTTCTTAAAACAATGCAGGAGTTTGTATATTACACCCAAACATTTAGCAAATTGTTGCAATAATATGTTCAGCGTTTATCATCATAGATCGGTGAAAAAATTAAGCAATGTGATGCACAAGTTCAGACTAGATATCCTAAACATAGAGATATTTGATCTATACAGATCCATAGAAACATTTAACAAGAACATAACAAAATATTCACTGATACTTAAACAAAACATTCCGGTTAAAATTTGGCATGAGATTTCCAAACATCATAATACACTTTTCAATAAATATGTCCTCAGGTCACATGATATTCACAAAAAAAAGTTTTTTTGGTTAGTACGATTAAAAGAAAAAGAATATTTTAACAACATTAAACCTATTGAATTTTTCTGTTCCCTTAATAATGGAGATTGCTCACGAAATAATAGTTATACACACTTTAACAATCACATAAGTGCTAATAATTTCAGAAATAGAAATTTTAACCCACTAGAACAAACCAACAAAAAATGGTTCATCAATTTATCAGACATAGACATTCCAATCGAGGTCAGGAACTTATTACAATTAGGCAGTAATTTCAGTCTACCTATTAATTTGGACAAAAAAATAGCAGTCCATGAATTCATTAAAGATATAGAAAGTAATTCCAACAGCATTATCAATCTTACTAGAATACGCAACATCGTTATTCCTCAGTTCTCTGTTTTTCTAAATAACAACAATAAGAAGAACACGTTACATGATAAATTGCTGGGTATGTATAAAAAAACTAAAAGATTCTGTCATCAAAATCCAAACATTATGTTTACAAATGCTGACAAGGGGAATGCTACAGTAGCTATGAGTAGGGACATGTATATTAAAAAAGTCGAAGAATTATTAAATGATAGAGATAATTATACAAAGGTCAGCAATAATCCTTCAAAGAGGTTAGAGAGAGAACTCAACAATATTTGTAAAAGATGGTTGAAAAACGACATTATCACGAAGCAAGAATATTATTTTTTGCACTCGAGCGACTCTCACCTTCCTAAAGCATACGGTTTGCCAAAAATACATAAAGATAACGTTCCTTTTAGATTAATAGTATCTTCTGTTAATACAGCACTGTATCGTTTGGCATCTCATTTGCATAATATTTTAATAGGCAGTTTACCCAAGGCTATGAGTTATATAAATAATAGTTTTGAATTGTGCAACGCATTGTCAGATTTTTGTTTAAATGATTCTGAGACTATAATATCTTTAGATGTAATGTCGCTGTTCACAAATGTACCTATGGATCTTGTAATTGAGGGCATCAGCAGAAGATGGGAACACATAGGAAAACACACTAACATTAACAAAAATGAGTTTATCTTGACTATCAAATTCATTTTATCCTCAACGTTTTTTACATTTAATAACACAGTTTATAAGCAAATCCATGGTATGCCTATGGGATCTCCGTTATCTCCCATCTTGGCTGATATCGTCATGCAGGATTTGGAGACATCAATACTTAACACACTGAATGTCGGGGTTCCGTTTTATTACCGTTACGTTGATGATATTCTGTTGTGTATTCCGGGAGATTATGTCTCACTCATTTTAGATAGATTCAATTGTTATCACAATAGATTAAAATTTACGCTGGAGCGAGAGGACAACCGATGCATAAGTTTCTTAGATTTATCAATCAAAATAATTAATAACGTGATACATATTGATTGGTTTCAAAAAAAGACGTTTTCGGGGAGACTTCTCTCGTTTCATTCCAACCATCCTAGATGTCATAAGACAGGCATTATTTATAACTTAGTAGACCGAGCTCTGTTATTATCTCATCCGATGTTTCACAAAAAGAATTTAGAATTAGTCATCATAAATATTTTAATAAACAACGGCTATCCTCTCGATCTAACATTCTGAGAAATCAACCGTAGAATTAAATATATCATTGCGAATGAATCTAATACAATAGCAAAAAACAACACAGCGAGGGGTGATAACGTCTGTAATGATAGAGACCAAAAATTTATTGCTATTCCGTACGTGGAAAGAATTTCTGATCTAATAGCCTCCGAACTTAAAAAATCCAATGTAAAAGTGGGATACAGAATTTTAAAAAAATTGGACGGAATCATTAAGACGCAGAAAGACAAGGATGATATTCAGAATAATGCTGGCGTTATTTACAAAATAAGTTGCAATAATTGTGATGCAACTTACATAGGACAGACAAAACGACAATTACACACAAGATTAAATGAACATAAGAATAACATAAAATTGGATTCTGCGAGACATTCGGTTGTCTCGGAACACATTGTGAATTTAACACATACATTCGATTGGGGTAATACCAAAATTCTAGACCATGAAAAAAATTATCATAAAAGATTAATTTCAGAAATGTTATACATTAAAGAGCAAAAGAACAGTATTAATTTAAAAAAAGACACCGAACTTCTTGACAGTTCTTATTTTGATGTTTTATTTAAATTGTCTGAGTCTTCTTAACATAGAAATATATATAATAACCTTGTAATGACTAAATAAATATTAGTTGACGTTGTCCCTTCGACGTATCATCATGCTCTATAACAGTTACGTTACACAAGAACAAGTATAATGAGGATAATAATCGCGAGTTTCTCTTGACTTGACACTCTTGTAAGTACTGTCGCTTTATTTTAATAATAAAAAAAGATTTGTTTGTAAATTGCTCTCTAGAGTTACATGTCACATTATTTCTACAGCACATGTTTAACACACTGACGAATATCGGATCATAAAATTAGACGTTGTTTCAAAATGTGACATCGAGAAAAACCGGATTGTCGGTTTTATGCGTTTACCAGCGATAAAATTAGATCTATCAGCGTCCGGATTCAGTTGAATTTTTGTTTCCTAATATAACCATGTACTTGTCATGTTGCGGTATATTCAACAATTATAGTAGTTTGTTAATTAATCTACCAGTTAGATATAGTCTCTTTTAAAACAAATTTTAATTTGTCATTTTCAAGGTAATAATATGTCTTAAGTTTTTGTATTGAAAAAGACAGTTGTACTGTCGAAACGTTTACATGTTTTTTTAATAACTTAATTTATTCCTTAATAAAGAATCTGTTAACATCTTGATTATTCGGCTCGCAAGTTGGCCTATTATTGATTGTTTGATTTTAATTATACACGAGCCTTATCTTAATTTTGATATTATTAATTTTATTATAAGTTATTATAAGATTATTAATTTTATTTTAATTTGTAGAGAAACAAACTTAGATCACGAAAATATTATTTAGATGAATTGAAAATATTTAATTAAAAGTTTCGGTTTACTAATTTTATTTATTTTATAATACAAGAAAACTACAAAGTAAAAAAACTTATTGTCTACGCACGATCGAAGTTTTGTCGCGTGTAAATCGAGGATGCCGGATTGCTCCGAGAGAGCGAGAGGAAGCGGGAAAGAATGGAGAGCGTGTGACAGCGAGTGAGAGAGAGGAAAAAACTAGAGTGAAAGAGCGAAAAGAGCAGTAAACTGAAAGAGATCGAGAAAGCGAGATGGGAAATCGAACGAAGGAGATCGGAAATGAACAAGGATCAATGTCAATGAAAGAAGAAGTGAAAATCATTACCAAGTAATTTGGAAGATTTGAGGAGATCTTTAATGATCGCACTTAAATGATGTACACTGAGCGAAGAATCGCTAGACTCGCAACTCGTTATCGGAAATTTCTTAAAATGATCGAAGTAATTGATCGTATCGCTCGATTTAAATGCTTGAATTGACTCTCATGAACAGCCAGACAAATAAAGCATATCTAAAAACTCCGGGCATTTCGCGTGTTTATATATATTGCCGAGTTTCTGGAAGCTTCTCAGAAGCGAGCCGGGGATTCCGTGGTCTGCGCAATACATTACATATACGGTTTAAATTTAGAATGCCGTTGCGAGACCAAAACAATAATAACCCGCGATAGGTATAAGTCAGAATATAGGAAATGACAAACGGTGTTTCGATAGATTTGTGATCTTTTCGTTGTCGACGGCTCGCTCGGAAGAATTAAACAATACATGACGCGACGACCGAAAGGTCATATAAGAAAGTATAAAAGCAGAAAGAATTACGGAAATAATCACGACCGGACGAAAGAATATATAAATTGATACATAGAGTTAACAATATTCAAATTAATACAAAGCCTTTTTTTTGTTATCTTTAACATACCGCCCGCCTCGAAACTATAGTTTCGAAATACGAATCAGAACGAAGAAACGAATCAACTAAACAAGAAAGAGAGAAACATTACGTTGATTCGAGGTGGAGGATATGTTAATTACAGAATCTTATGCAACTAATTCGATATTTATTGTTGCTCGATATCGATAGGAAGCAAACAAAGCTTCACGACGGGACGCTTATATTCGGATGCGGCGGTCTTTACATTTACAACTCGTACTATGTCGTCGGAACCGGGGTAACATTTAATAACGCGACCCAATTCCCATTTACACGGCGGAAGCTGTGAATTTCGAACTAAAACGAGTTGACCGAGTTTAATCTGAGTTTTGTTCGATTTCCGCCATTTGACCCTTTGTTGGAGCGTGTTTACGTTACATCACTCTGCCATAGTTTCCAAAATCTTTCGGTCATTTGGCGCACCATTTGCCACCGAGACAATCGATTTTCGTGGACGTCTAATAGCGATGGTTCGGGAGTGGCGGAGAGAGGCGCGCCTATCAAAAAATGCCCCGCGGTAAGCGGTTCACAATCGTCGATTGAATCCGTAAGCAGAGCGAGGGGCCTTGAGTTCAGGGATGCTTCTATGTTGCATAGAAGAGTAGAGAACTCTTCAAACGTCATCGTATGGGATCCGATGACCCGACGCACATGATATTTTACGCTTCGTACGCCCGCCTCCCACAAACCGCCGAAATGAGGAGCAGATGGCGGGATGAAATTCCACTCGATTTTGTGAGAAGCCGCGTGATTGAGAAAATTCGGATCTTTCATAGTAGCTCGAAAAGCCGAAGTTAATTCGCGATCGGCGCCGACAAACGTGGTTCCGTTGTCGGAGTATACAGTTGCCGGTAATCCGCGTCGGGCGCAAAACCGCGAGAAGGCTCCTAAGAACGCGGAGGTTGAATAGCCTTCCACTACTTCAAGGTGCACGGCGCGAGTAGCCATACACACGAAGACAGCGATATATGCTTTTCGAGATGCGATCCCTCGACCGGACATAGATCTTATTTATACGGGACCGGCGTAATCGAGTCCGCAATGTAAGAACGCGCGAGCAGGGGGGGAGACGCGTACTGCGGGTAAATTGCCCATAAGATATGAAGGTAACGCGGCCTTTTCGCGAATGCATTTTATACAGCGATGAATGACCGTTCTCACGAGAGTGCGAGCCCGAACAATCCAGAACTTTTGACGCAGCGTTGACATTCACAGCCCATCGCCGCGGAAATTGGAACCGCCGAGGAACGACCTCGGACAACTCCGCGGACAACGCACCACTGCCGAGCGTCTAGAAAACGCCGGATCGACCGTCGAGCCAAGGACCGCAACTTCAGCAGCCAAGCGAGAAAACATGCGAGCGATACTCCTACTGTAAGTGCGAAAAAGAAATTTTGTAAAACTGAAAGGGGAACCAACCTATTTGGTGGCGACTAGAAATAAGAGCGCACCTGCCTAATGTCGGAGCAACAAAAGAAACGTGTTACATTTAAGAAAAGATTTTTGAGCGAACCGGCACGACTCGCGTTGAGATTCGGCTCCGTAACGCCCGTACAGGTGGCCGAAGAAGCGGCCCGCGATATTCGCGATAACGCGCAAATTTAGGTAGAGTTTACCCGGGCGATAGCACACCCGAACCGATCGCGGAAAACATGCATAATAATAGCGACAAAAGACGAACCGCGAATCGCGCGTCCAGCGACCGAATTTCGGTTAGGAGAAATTATTCCCCCGTATCGGTCGACGGTTGCATCCTTGGTGCGAACAGTGGAGACGAGATGAGACGAAACCCGACGACACAAACTGCCCCACCCCCCTGAAAATGTCGACAGGGAAATCTAACACTTACGCGCCCAAATACACAATAACGCCGCCGCGTGTTACGCAGACGCCGGACACGCGATGTCCGACCCAAACAACGAGTTACTCATCGAACTTGTACAAGGATTTCGGGAAATGAGGGACGAAATAGAAACTATACGCGCACAAATGCACGATCGCCCCGCGAATACAGAAGTGAGACGAACGCGAATCGGATACAGACTCGAGAACACCCGACACCCGGATCACTGCGAAACGTATAACGACGATCACAACGCGACGTTTACGTACGGAAGAACCGAAAATGATGTCAGGAGCCGGCGTAGCATCATCTCACACTATTTAATGCTAAAAGAAGCACGGACAATGATCCCAGAATTCGACGAAACTTCACAAGCTAAACTTCAGAAATTTTTAAACGCTTGCACATACGCCAAGCAAAACATAAATCCCGCTAACGAAGAATCCTTAATCCAACCGATATTATATACAAAGTTAGATGGGAAAGCCATGCAAGATTTTGAAACGCGCAATGTCCAAACATACGAGGAACTCAAGCAACAATTAGAAGACTGCTATCAAACGAAACAGAGTACAACGCATCTGCAAATCGAATTCAATTCGCTAAAACAAGAAACGAGCGAAACAGTACACGCGTTCGGTCAACGCGTCGACTTATTAGCGATGAAATTGTACGACTCAATGGTTGAGGGAAAGGACCACTCCCCCTCGTTTAAACGCGCGATTCAACAAACAATTAAAGAGCAAGCGCTAATTAATTTTCAAATCGGGTTACGCGACGACCTCCAGATGCTCATTCGAGCGCAGCGATATACTTCACTGCAGGAGGCAATAACCGGCGCATATGCGGAAGAAAAACTTATCAAGCCCAACAGGTTTCAAAACAAACCAAAAACCGAGTCGAGTTACTTGCGACAACCTCGAATCTCGAGCACGCAATGTTATAAATGTGGAAAAAACGGTCATTACGGACGCGACTGCCGCAGTAGCAGTAGACACGCGCTCCCGAAGCCCGAAAAATTTTCACGAATCAACACGATAAATAAATATTGCAACCATTGCAAAAAAATCCGGACACAGCCACAACGAATGCTGGAAATTGAACGGACGACCGAAAGACCGCGAGGACAAAAATCGGGAAGACGACCGAAAACCACGCGCCGAGAACACACGTGAACGATACGATTCGCATCGTCAGCGAAAACGGAGCACCGACTCCGCCAACAGTAGTGGCGAAGAAGAGAGTAAAGATAGAAAGAGAGCGCCGTTAAAAGCATTGGACTACCGCGTCGCACACATAAAAAATACATCACACACACAAAATAAGCCGAAATTGCCGATAGTAACTCTACCCTTACGTGAAGCAAAAAGCGGAAAAATAATATGATGTGCGATTCGGGATCGACTATTACATTAATAAAATTAAAGGAATTGGACGATGACACACTACGAGGGTTGTCTGAAAAGTTTCCGACCTAACAAAGATACAAGACATTTTTTCTTCAAATAAATTTTTATTTTTCTACATAGTCTCCTTGTAAGTCTATACACTTCTCCTAGCGATGCTCCCATCTCTTCAACCCGTCCAAATAGTACTCGGCGTCTTTCTCTGCAAAATAGTTGTTTACGAAGGTGATGGCCTCCTCATTCGACGAAAATCTCTGTCCTCCGAGCGCAACTTTTAGCTTAGGGAACAAAAAAAAGTCGCTTGGGGCTAGATCTGGTGAGTAAGGAGGGTGGTCAAACAGTTCAAACCGTAATTCGTGGATTTTCGCCATGGCAACCGCTGAGGTGTGAGACGGCGCATTGTCTTGGTAAAACAAAATTTTTTTTTTCTGCAAATGTGGCCGTTTTTCCGCAATTTCTGCCTTCAGCTTGTCAAATACTGATGCGTAGTATGCTCCTGTAATGGTTTTTCCTTTTTGAAGATAATCGATTAAGATAACTCCATGACTATCCCAGAAAACAGTTGCCATCAGTTTCCCAGCCGAAGGAACCTTTGCTTTTTTTGGAGCCGATTCCCCCTTCGCAGTCCACTGTTTTGACTGTGTTTTTGTTTCTGGAGTATAATGGTGTATCCAAGTTTCATCTACAGTAATTAATCGGCGCCAAAACTCTGATTTATTGCGCCTAAACTGCGCCAACAGAGCGTTGAAAATGTTCATTCGAACACGTTTTTGGTCCAAAGTGAGCAAACGCGGCACCCAACGCGCGGACAGCTTTCTCATGTCTAAATCTTGATTCAATATGTGACAAACACGTTCTTTGGACATGTTCATAGCCTCTGCTATCTCTCTAACTTTAATTCGACGGTTGTCTAGCACCATTTGGTGAACTTGAGCGATATTATCGTCAGTGGTTGCAGTTTTTGGACGTCCCGAACGTTCATCGTCACCCAAGCTGGTACGGCCACGTTTAAATTCAGCAGCCCAAAATTTCACGGTGGTAAATGATGGTGCAGAGTCCCCGTACACAGCGTCCAACTCGTCTTTGATTTGCGTAGGCGTATTGCCTTTCAAAAACAAATATTTAATGACAGCTCGATACTCGATTTTTTCCATTTTCACAAAAACACTCACATCGACTCACTCAAATGATTGTCAAACAACAACTGCGCGTCCAAAATGGCTGAAATTTTGGTGAGTACCTTTCAAAGCATGCGCAAACACATTCCCCAACTTTTGTTTACGAGTGCTGCCATCTTCATGTTGAGGTCGGAAACTTTTCAGACAACCCTCGTAATTTACGATGACAAAATCGCACTCACCGGAGTAACCGGACACAAGATACACACAATAGGAAAGACGCACGCCACAATTAAAATAGACGGTCACAATATCCAACACTCCTACGTAGTAAGAGATGACATGCCTATCGAAAACGACGGCATCATAGGATTTGACTTCCTACACAAACACTCAGCCATTTGCGATTTTAAGAGGGCATGGCTCCAAATAGGGAAGGTCGCACTAAAATTTCTGCAACCCCCCGACAGGATGACATTGAAACCGCGCTGCGAGACTATTATTAGAGCCGCGACCCATACAAATCGCATAGGAATAGTTCAAGCGGAAGAAACCGCACCTAGCATATATATCGGCAACGGACTAGTAGAGCCAATGGACTTCACGTGCCCCGTCAGCATAATGAACACGACGGACAAGGAAGTCGAGATACAAACACCGACGGTCTCAATCGAAAAAATAGAACAAGACACCGCAGCCGGGATACATGTGATAAAAGATAACAAACAAACAAAATTTTTCGCACCACGAAAAGATCGCATTTGACAATTATTACGAACCGATCATTTAAATACGAAAGAACGACATGTGTATGAAGTTAGCCCCCCATTTTTTAATTTTAAATGTTTTTTTAGTTGTTCCAGATTGTTCTATGTTTGTTCTATAATGTTCCAGAATTATAAGACGAAAAACCAAAAAACAAGACAAAAAACGCAAAAAAACGGTTTTTTGTAGCGGCCCCCCATTTTTTGAAAAATCCAATTTTTTGGTTGTTCTGGATTGTTCTAGTTGTTCTAAACATTGTTCCAAAGTACGAATTCTCCCGAAGATATATTTACAAAGATATAGCAAAAAATGTTTTTTTTAGTGGCCCCCCATTTTTTGAAAAATCCAATTTTTTTTGGTTGTTCTGGATTGTTCTAGATGTTCTAAACATTGTTCCAAAGTATTAGTTTGATTGGTAAAAAATTTTAAGAGATATTTAAAAAAAACAATAATTAAAAAGAAACGTTTTTTGCCATTCTTTCATAAACAAAATAACTTACAACATTGTCGATTTAGATCATGTTTATAACCGTATAGAACAACTCAGAACAAAATTTTGAAGCCCAGAACAACAATGTAAGGCACACTTTACTCTTGATCGGAAAATTTTATTTTTCGATTTTAATGGGTAAAAGACTTGTTCCAGGCTTCCCGCTTTAAAACTATCGTGTTCTCGACTAGAACAACTCAGAACAAAATTTTGAAGCCCAGAACAACAATGTAAGGCCCACTTTACTCTTAATCGGAAAATTTTATTTTTTTATTTTAATGGGTAAAAGACTTGTTCCAGGCTTCCCGCTTTAAAACTATCGTGTTCTCGACTAGAACAACTCTGAACAAAATTTTGAACCCCAGAACAACAATGTAAGGCCCACTTTACTCTTGATCGGAAAATTTTATTTTTCGATTTTAATGGGTAAAAGACTTGTTCCAGGCTTCCCGCTTTAAAACTATCGTGTTCTCGACTAGAACAACTCAGAACAAAATTTTGAAGCCCAGAACAATAATGTAAGGCCCACTTTACTCTTGATTGAAAAATTTTATTACCTAACGGATCTAATGGTATTTTCGAATTCCTGAAAATCTGTTACTTTTGTTAAATATTCCATGATTAACATATAAAATGTTTTTACTTGTGGATGTACATTTTTAAATTCATTTCACTGAGAAATTAAGTGTATATAATGCGAAATGTCTAAAACGAATGAGGCATGATGGTAAACTATGAGATAGTTCAATAAGATAACAAAAGCAATATTGCAAACAAAATGCTGAAAAATGTTATTTTTCTCACATAGGTATAATTTTCCAAATGATTCTAAGATCTAATAATCACACGTGATAAATAAAAAAGTTAATGAAAACAGATTCGCTCATGAACGTGCAGACAAATCGTACCGCCTTACTAGGTACGTTTGTGTCCATGCGCGGTACGGTGACCTCCCACCATTCCTTCTCAATACGCTTGCGTTCATGCGTGGTATAGCAACCTCCCACCATTTCTCCTCACCACGCTTGCGTTCATGCGCGGTATAACGACCTCCCACCATTCCTCCTCACTATGCCTGCATCCATGTGCGATACGACCTTCCACAATTCTTCCTCCATACGCTAGCGTCCTAGTGAAGCCAGATTGCTCATGTAGCGGCGTGATAGCTGAGAGCGTTACGCACTTGTTTTATTTATGCGTTCATGAGCGAATTTGATCAGCATTTAATACTATAAACTATCTGAAGAGAAAAATAACATTTTTCAGCATTTTGTATGCGATATTGCCTTTCTTTGTTTTGTATCTCACGAAATTGTCTGATATGGCTGCGCACGTAGAAAATATTTTTAACATTATTTCATCCCAAGATTTTCGTAATATAATATGTCCTAACGGCAAACCTGCTGTTCCCAGTTCTGAAATTTATACAAAAATTAGCAATATTATTGAGCAAAATCCTGATCGTAAGAAACACTTAAAGCCAAAGTATATTTACACAATATTACATAAAAATAGATATAACATTTGGGATAAAATTTTAAAGTTTTTCAATGTTGAGATTAATTCATCAATTAGCGAATCAGATCAAGATATTACTTTAAATAAAACTAATAATGATCTTATCACTTTCAACTTAAACTTATCTTATAAACTTTGGTTAAAGATAGCTCCCGAAGAAGTATTCTATGCGGATAATGTTTTAAAAGAAAGAAGATATAATGTTTTATTACGCAAGGTATGGACTGACGAGTTATATGCAGAAATATATGCCTTAACGAAACTACCATGTCCTTTAACTTTTAAACGTTGCAAAATATATGGAACTGGTATTTTTTTAACTGTATCAGGTCATTGTCCAGAATGTGATTGCATTTTCAAAGGTTGTGTTATTAACAAACCTTTAACGCAAACTGATATAACAATGGAATGTGTAATTCAAAATTTCGATGATTCAATTACACATAAAAAAAAAACGACAATTGAAAGGTGAAAGAAGAATTAAAGTTTCCAAAGAAATGGTCGACACAAATATTTTGCCATGTATGTGGCGTAGAAAGGAAGCCGACAAACTTATGAGTTTTGGTGACAGCGAGCCAGCGCATTTACCAAATGTTAATGTTTTACGGAAAGCTAAAGAACAAAGACGCAATATAGATTTAGGAATATCTGTTAGTGATCCAATAGAAAATATAAAGCAAATAAAGTATGGTATTCATGCGGGACATATTCACTCAATTGGATTGGATCCATTCCACTACTGGACACAAGAACAAATGGCAATATACCTTCAACATTCAAATTTTATTTGTGTCGATGCTACGGGATCGTTAGTCAAAAAATTAAAGTTACCAACAAATGAATTATCTTCGCACATATATTTGTATCAGATAGTGGTAGAAACATCAACATCAAAAATGCCCGTATTTCAAATGTTAAGTACAATCCAAAATACGAATGCAATCATGTACTGGTTTAACGAAATAATTAGAATAGGTTGTACTCATAAACAAAATTTTCCATATCCAAATCAGATAGTTTGCGACTTTGACAAAGCACTGATGGGTGCTGTAGCAAAATCGTTTGGAAGATGTAAGAGTTTAAAAGATTATCTGCAACAATGTTTTTGTTATCTTACTGAATTACCTCATAGTTTACCGTCATGCCTCATTCGTTTAGATATCTCGCACTATATACACTTAATTTCCCGGTGGAATGAATTTAAAAATTTACATCCACGTGTAAAAACATTTTATATGTTAATCATGGGATACTTAACAAAAGTAACTGATTTTCGGGAATTTGAAAACATCATTAGATCCGTTATAATACTCTGTAATAGCGAAGGCTGTGGATTAAATCAAAATAAATCAGATAGTTTAGCTGAACAAGCTTTAAAATACTTGCATGGTATAATTAAGGGTAATACAGATCTAAATAATATAATAGAATTTGAAAACACCGATAAAGATATTTCAGCAGCAGAGGTATTACTCTTTAATAACAATAATGATCCTCAAAGTTTTGAAAACAATACTATTGGTAATTGGTTAAATGTTTTGATCGAAGATTGCAAAAATAAAGTTACTTCTGCCCCTCAGGGTGAGGCAATTAATTCATATTTTGCTCCTGCCATCACCTCTAAAATAAAAAATCTATTACATTATTTTCCATTGTATACAAGTACTATGATAAATGCGTTTAAACTCGAAAAAATACATATTAGTTCAGCTGCCGTAGAATCAGAATTTAATGATCTGAAGAATCATATATTAAGAAATGAATGTCGACCGATGCGTATTGATAAATTTTTAAGTATCCATTTGAAATCATTTTCAGGGAAAGCAAAATTAGCTGTAGCAAAAAAAGAACTTGATCTGAATAAAGAACAAGTAATTTGTGAAGTAGAAGAAAAAAAAAATGATAGTGAGACAAATATTAATAACACATCAAACATTTCGTTTAAAGTTGAGAATTTTAATTTAAATAAAAATACTTCTGATGAAAATAAGGAAAATATGTACGATATGAAAAGTATTTCTAATTTAGAAACGTCGAATTCTTCATTTGATGAATCTTGTGATTTGTTGTTCGAGCAAAATTGGCGAAACAAAAATGCTGCAAAAAAAATTAAACGTACTTATCTCAGTGTTCGACCGGATTGGAATATTACGGAACTTAGTAAAAAAAATATAATTGGTATAAGTATGCTCGAAAATGGAAACTTGTGTCCCTCAATTGCAGAAAAAAATTTTAAATACGTTACACAAAATACATGTGGATTTGACAGCATTTTTCATATTTTAGCTTCTGCAAGTACATATAATTCGTTCCGTCAAGTAATCGAATCGAGTTCTACAAAAGCCTTCGAATTTTTAAATTTGTTCTTAAAAACTGGTTCAAGTAAAAAAACTTATAGGAAAAGAGCAGAATTATTACGCGAAATCAAACATTTTGTACGCGAAAATGTACCTGGCGTCATAGTTATCGATGCAGTTTCAAACATATCTTATCTTTGTGAACAATTATTTAAGGAAGACTTTAGTTACTATTTGAAAATAACTTGCATAAAATGTGAAAATGTCATCGAACGTAAAGGAACCATTTTACCAATAAATATTGATATACTGAAAAAGTTTGGACATGAGAAATTACAAACTGCAATAGACGAATATGTTTACACGTCAAAGAATAATTGTAAAAAATGTAGCAGTAATGTTAATGTCAGCATAGAATATGGAAATATAATATTTATTGAAACTACAGATGGAACGGAATATAAAACTAAATTACACAACTTTAAAAATAATTTAATACTAAATAAAGCACAGTACGAGTTAGCAGGAGTAATAAATTATGAAGGAAGTGCAACAATGACATCCGTAGGACACTATATTGCATTCGTAAAAAATAATGATGAGTGGATGCAATTTGATGATTTATGTAAAAAATCGGTACATGTTATGGATGATACAGAAATAAACCCGCAAATATGCATATACGTAAAGACTTAAAACAAAAAATGTATATAAAAAACAAAAAAAATGTTAAAAAGTTTACAAATATTTACAAAAACAAGAAAGTTAAAAAAATTTTATGAAAACCTTATTACTTTTATCAATTTGAGAATATTAAAATTTCTTTTAAGTACTTAGAATTTTTTTTTAATATATACATATAAGATTATTTCATAGATTTTTATTTTTTAATATATACATGTAAAATTTTTTTAAATGTATAATATATAAAATTTAGATTATTAATTTTGATTATATATTAATTTAGAATTTATAATATTAATGTAGAATAAGAATAGCGTTTTAGTATAATAATATTTTAGATTATAATTTAGAATTTATGGTATTAATTTAGAATATTGTTTTTGCATTTAACATAACATAAAACATTAGAAAATAAAAAAAAATTAATTATTTTTATCAATTTAAAAACAAAGTTTGTTTTAAATAAAATTATCAACATATAATAAGCATATATTTAGAATCTTCTTCCAATGTGTGTGTGTGTGTTTTTACGTATGTATGTATGTATATAAAATATTTATATATGCAAACATTTTTTAGTATATTGTGAGAGGCAAGGGGACTCACATTAATCAAGCACCCCAAAATATTTTAGATTATAATTTAGAATTTATGGTATTAATTTAGAATAATATTGTTTTTGCATTTAACATAACATAAAACATTAGAAAATAAAAAAAAATTAATTATTTTTATCAATTTAAAAACATTAAAGTTTGTTTTAAATAAAATTATCAACATATAATAAGCATATATTTAGAATCTTCTTTCAATATGTGTGTGTGTGTGTGTTTTTAGGTATGTATGTATGTATATAAAATATTTATATATGCAAACATTTTTTAGTATATTGTGAGAGGCAAGGGGACTCACATTAATCAAGCACCCCAAAATATTTTAGATTATAATTTAGAATTTATGGTATTAATTTAGAATAATATTGTTTTTGCATTTAACATAACATAAAACATTAGAAAATAAAAAAAAATTAATTATTTTTATCAATTTAAAAATATTAAAGTTTGTTTTAAATAAAATTATCAACATATAATAAGCATATATTTAGAATCTTCTTTCAATGTGTGTGTGTGTGTGTTTTTAGGTATGTATGTATGTATATAAAATATTTATATATGCAAACATTTTTTAGTATATTGTGAGAGGCAAGGGGACTCACATTAATCAAGCACCCCAAAATATTTTAGATTATAATTTAGAATTTATGGTATTAATTTAGAATAATATTGTTTTTGCATTTAACATAACATAAAACATTAGAAAATAAAAAAAAATTAATTATTTTTATCAATTTAAAAATATTAAAGTTTGTTTTAAATAAAATTATCAACATATAATAAGCATATATTTAGAATCTTCTTTCAATGTGTGTGTGTGTGTGTGTTTTTAGGTATGTATGTATGTATATAAAATATTTATATATGCAAACATTTTTTAGTATATTGTGAGAGGCAAGGGGACTCACATTAATCAAGCACCCCAAAAGAGATTTAAAACACTTATATCTTACGTCACTGACTTTAAGATATGCATAAAAAAATATAAAATTAAAAATCAAATATTATTATGATTTAAAGTAAAATATCTCAGAAACTGGGTTTTGAGAAAGATGTCAAAAAGAGAAAAAAAATGTTTTATATGTTTACCTCTAAGAGTAAAGAGCTTTTTATATATTTGTTCCGGCAAAACTAAGAGTTGTTCCAGGTTGTTCTGGGCTAGATACTATTGTTCTACATTTTAGTACTGCTGGCGCGACGTTATTGGTCGAAAAAGACAAAATAATTTTTTACTTCCAAGAGTAAAGTGTTTTTTAGGTTTTTGTTTGGAGCATAAAACTTTTGTTCTAAGTTGTTTTATTATAGTTATCTTTTACCCATTAAAATCGAAAAATAAAATTTTCCGATCAAAAGTAAAGTGGGCCTTACATTGTTGTTCTGGGCTTCAAAATTTTGTTCAGAGTTGTGCTAGTCGGGAACACGATAGTTTTAAAGCGGGAAGCCTGGAACAAGTCTTTTACCCATTAAAATAAAAAAATAAAATTTTCCGATTAAGAGTAAAGTGGGCCTCACATTGTTGTTCTGGGCTTCAAAATTTTGTTCTGAGTTGTTCTAGTCGAGAACACGATAGTTTTAAAGCGGGAAGCCTGGAACAAGTCTTTTACCCATTAAAATCGAAAAATAAAATTTTCCGATCAAGAGTAAAGTGGGCCTTACATTGTTGTTCTGGGCTTCAAAATTTTGTTCTGAGTTGTTCTAGTCGAGAACACGATAGTTTTAAAGTGGGAAGCCTGGAACAAGTCTTTTACCCATTAAAATCGAAAAATAAAATTTTCTGATCAAGAGTAAAGTGAGCCTTACATTGTTGTTCTGGGCTTCAAAATTTTGTTCTGAGTTGTTCTAGTCAAGAACACGATAGTTTTAAAGTGGGAAGCCTGGGACAAGTCTTTTACCCATTAAAATCGAAAAATAAAATTTTCCGACCAAGAGTAAAGTGGGCCTTACATTGTTGTTCTGGGCTTCAAAATTTTGTTCTGAGTTGTTCTAGTCGAGAACACGATAGTTTTAAAGCGGGAAGCCTGGAACAAGTCTTTTACCCATTAAAATAAAAAAATAAAATTTTCCGATTAAGAGTAAAGTGGGCCTTACATTGTTGTTCTGGGCTTCAAAATTTTGTTCTGAGTTGTTCTACTCGAGAACACGATAGTTTTAAAGCGGGAAGCCTGGAACAAGTCTTTTACCCATTAAAATCGAAAAATAAAATTTTCCGATCAAGAGTAAAGTGGGCCTTACATTGTTGTTCTGGGCTTCAAAATTTTGTTCTGAGTTGTTCTATACGGTTATAAACATGATCTAAATCGACAATGTTGTAAGTTATTTTGTTTATGAAAGAATGGCAAAAAACGTTTTTTTTTTAATTTTCGTTTTTTTTAAATATCTCTTAAAATTTTTTACCAATCAAACTAATACTTTGGAACAATGTTTAGAACATCTAGAACAATCCAGAACAACCAAAAAAATTGGATTTTTCAAAAAATGGGGGGCCATTAAAAAAAACATTTTTTGCTATATCTTTGTAAATATATCTTCGGGAGAATTCGTACTTTGGAACAATGTTTAGAACAACTAGAACAATCCAGAACAACCAAAAAAATTGGATTTTTCAAAAAATGGGGGGCCGCTACAAAAAACCGTTTTTTTGCGTTTTTTGTCTTGTTTTTTAGTTTTTAGTCTTATAATTCTGGAACATTATAGAACAAACATAGAACAATCTGGAACAACTAAAAAAACATTTAAAATTAAAAAATGGGGGGCTAACTTCATACACATAAGAACGACAGGCACTCCGAAGGATCTGCGAGGAATATTACGATACGTTTCACTTAGAAGGAGAACCGCTGACGTGCACCGCCACTGTAGAACACGAAATAAATACGCGCGCTGACACCTCACCGGTAAACGTAAGGCCATATCGCTTGCCCGAAAAACATAAAATTGAAGTAAATCGGCAAATAAATGAAATGATAAAAACAGAGATAATAAGAACAAGTGCGAGCCAATGGAACGCACCCTTATTAGTGGTACCCAAGAAGGCCGATGCATCCGGAAAACCTAAGCTTCGAGTAGTGATAGACTTCCGAAGATTAAATGACTTAACCATAGGCGACTCATTTCCACTGCCCAATATCACTGACATACTGGACCAGTTAGGAAACGCCAAATATTTCACAACGCTGGATTTGGCGTCGGGATATCATCAAATCCCGATGTCCAAGCGAGATAAAAATAAAACAGCATTTTCAACGCCCTACGGACATTACGAATTCAATCGAATGCCGTTCGGGTTGAAGAATACGCCAGCAACCTTCCAGCGATTGATGAACTCCGTACTCACCGGAATGCAAGGACTCAAATGCCTAGACTACTTAGACGACATCGTCATATACGGAGCAAGCCTAGAGGACCACAATAAGCGACTTAAAGAAGTATTACAGAGACTTCGAGAAAATAATTTAAAACTGCAGCCGGACAAATGCGAATTCCTACGCAAAGAAGTGATTTATCTGGGTCACATAATTTCGGAAAACGGAATATCTCCGGATCCATCGAAGTTAACGGCAATTAAAGAATTTCCAACGCCAAAAAAGATAAAAGACATACAGTCATTTATAGGTCTCGCCGGATACTACAGAAAATTCATAGAAGATTTTTCAAAGATTGCCAAGCCGCTAACCAAGCTTACCACAAAAGCGGAAAAATTCGAATGGACCACGGAACAACAAAACGCTTTCGACACGCTAAAAGGAAAACTGATGACTGCAACAGTGCTGCAATATCCTGACTTCACACAAGAATTCACAGTGACTACCGATGCTTCCGATTATGCAATCGGAGCAGTGTTGTCACAAGGAAAGGTAGGCAACGACCGGCCAATTGCTTAAGCCAGCAGAGTTCTATCGCGGGCAGAAAAAAATTATAATACCACAGAAAAAGAGCTACTCGCAATAGTATGGAACGTAAAACATTTTAGGCCATACGTGTACGGCACGAAATTTAAAATCGTGACCGACCATAAACCATTAATATGGCTATTCAATGTTAACGACCCCGGGTCAAGGCTAATCCGGTGGAGACTCAAGTTAGAAGAATACGATTACGAAATAATTCACAAGGCCGGACGAACGAATGCGAACGCCGATGCACTGAGCCGCAATGTAATCCGAGACTTAACCGAGTCAGCGGAAGAACGAAAAATACACGCGATAGAAAAGGACGAAGCAAGCGCCGACGATGAGAAAATTTACACAGAGGAAGAAAAGAAACAAATATTGCATGAATAACATGATGCACCCCTAGGAGGACATCAAGGAGTCGAGCGTACGATAAAAAGGATTCGTCTAAATCACAACTGGCCAGGAATAACTAAAGACGTGGAAAAATATATAGCAAAATGTGAAGCGTGCCAGAAAAATAAATTATCAAGAAAAATAAAAATGCCTTTAGTAATCACCGATACGCCCACTAGGCCATTCGAAAAATGTGCTTTAGATATAGTCGGACCACTGACCGTGACAACGGAAGGAAACAAATATCTGCTGACATTCCAAGACAGCCTAACAAAATATAGCGACGCGATACCAATCCCAAATCAAGAAGCGAATAAATCAGCAAGGAATTCGTCACCAGAATCATTCTTAAACATGGAATTTCAGAAAAAATTCTAACGGATCAGGGTACAAATTTTCTTAGCGAAATTTTCAAAAATACATGCAAATTGCTAAAAATAAATAAAATACAGACAACTGCATACCACCCCGAAAGTAATGGCGCGTTAGAACGATCACATCGCACGCTGGCTGAATACTTACGACAATATATTAATGAAGATCAAACTGACTGAGATGAATGGGCACTATACGCGATGTTTACGTATAATACGACACCGCATACAGCAACAGGATACACACCTTTCGAATTGATTTATGGACATCAAGCAGAACTACCGACAGCACTGACGAAACCTCCGAAATATAACCACAGTATATACAGTAGCGCAACTCTCTCAATTTCTTGATACATAAAATGGAGTACGCATGCGCGAAATCAGCGAGTATATTCAGTACCGCCATCTGAACTTTTCTCTCACTCTTTCTTTTGGTTTTCTCTCTCTGATTCATACTGAGGGATCGAGTAGCTGAGGTATGGTTAGGTGAGAGATTTGAAAGAGAAAAAATAATAATAAATAATTTGCGATATAAGTACATATGTATAATTTATTGTACATTATAGTACATTATAATTTCTTAAGATAAAATAAAACATAAATTATAATTACGCACTTTATAATTTTCCTATAAAATATTTGTTATAAAATATATATATAATATAAAATTATTTATTAATAAATATATTTAATAAATATCTTGGTTTTTTTATTCATTTATTTGCTTTAATATATGGATTTTAATTAAACGCATATATTATCATATGTTATAAAAATTTTTTAAATATTTCTTTTAATTGTGTTAAATATATATGTGTACACATTAATATGTAAATATATGAATATTTGATGTGATTCTTTTGTTATCTGTTATGTCAAGTATAAATTATTATTTATTTTAATATTTAAATTATGTTATATAATATTTTATATTTTTTTATGTATTTATTTGTCTTATATATATTAGACATTATATTATTAACAATGTGTGATCTCTTATATACATAATTTTTATTAAAATTAATTTATTTTACATGTAGTAATGTGCTAAAAAGAGAGCGAAAATAAAGAGAAAATGAGATAAAAGTTTAGATGGCAGTACTGGTTATACTCGCTGATTTCACGCATGCGCGTTCCATTTTATGTTACACAAACATCAAAGGTGCCGACAGAGAGTTGCGCTACTGTATATACTGTGGCTCGACCTTATCCTTCGGCTAGGTTTGTTTGGTTGGCATACGAGTATTCCTCCATGCATTGTTTGCAGTTTCTCGCTGATAGTTATTGTTAGTGCATTGCACTTTTTGCTGTTTGTTTGATTATCAGCTGAGGTTTCGTGGACCAAATAGCGAAATGACGCCATCTCTTATTCTTGGTCTTCTTCGGTTGATGTTTTGTCATAACATTCTTGACAAATTTTCCGCAATTGATTCGGCACGCATTGCTCTGGAGTTGCAGCAAATTTCGATACGTCCCGGTGTGGTCTATGGACGTGCGCCGTTGATTGGCTATAACGTGTTTCCTTGGTACTTCGAGTGTTCGTTGGAAGCGGCGGTGTACTGGTATTGTTGTAGTGTAATCGATGATCAGGTGTATGTGGTGACAATAATGATGTAATTAAGATAGAAAATGGTTCCACTTCGTTTTGTTTTATGATCTTATTATTAAATTACAAATAAAGATATAAAATTTACGGATGTAAATGAGAAGCGAAAATGCTTATATTTATGAAAAGTATACAAGAAATCTTAGGCCTAAAATACAAAGGTCAAAATTATTACTAGATCAATGATTACGATCGGAATTAATACATAATGTATAATGTGATAATAAGTAGGTTAATAATGAGTATAACAAGTAATAAGTACATATAATAGAGGGGTAATATAATATAGTTGTATGTGTAATTGATAGAGACAAGCTGATAATAATATGCAAAATTGTATATATATATATATATATATATATATATATATAAAAGGAAGGTCAAATGATATGAGTAATAATAGTAAAGTAATTAAAATTGGAATATATAGGGGGGTACTTAAATGTTAATGTAATTTTAAGCTAGTATAATTTCGCAATTCCTCCCTCCCTCTTTTTTTCTTCTTCCCATCCCTTTTGTTTTTTACACCGCGGGTTCGACGTCCTTCAAAACATGTGTTTTAGTTGAGTTTCAGATGTCAGCAGTATTCGATTATCCAGAATTTAATTCAATTCAGGTTCGACTCGACTTGACTGTTGAGAGTATCCGCACTTCCCTGAACATTCATGCCTTTTGAGATTCCGTTTATACTTGTAGCTTTTGCCGCATTGACACGAGTATGATTTTTCCTTGGAGTGTACTTTTTTGTGCTCGTATAAGGTTTGTTTCGTGCCAAAATACCTGCCACATATGTTGCACTTATGATTCTTTTCGCCCGTGTGCACCGTCAAGTGATCCTTCAAATGACATTTATGCAGAAATTGCTTTTCCTTATTAATGATCGATGCAACCCATTCAGTAGTGGACTGATTGACATTCTCTATTAGATCAGCATTAGATTCATTCACCTTGGCTGTGTATTTGCTCGGGATGATTTTCATTATTTGCGTGCAACTCGTGCTTGTCTGTCCAGAAAGATCGGGACATTCATCTTTCATATTTTCGTTTATTTGTTTGTCACTTTTGAATGCTTTCCACCATTTCGCCATCTTGGGAAATGTATTTGTGAAAGATGGTAATGCTTTAATTGATTGATCGTTACCACTATTAGATGCAAGAAAAGTGCTACTTTCTGGAACTTCGTCGAGCATATTTCAGTTTAGATTAAATTTATTATATTATCATTCTTTTCGACAAGTATCTTGGTAATTTGTCGAGAATAACTATGATCAATGGTCCAATCGTGTTTAATCTTTAATTTAAAAAATAAAAGTAACAATATATTTATTATCTTACAATCTTATTATATCCGAGGGTAGTTCGAAAAGTTCTCGGCCTGACAGAGTGTTGAGAAATCTCGACTTTACTATGATTCCTCTTAATTATCGTTTACAAGAACCGTATTTCTTGTATATTTGAGTCTGTGTGTGTTGTGTGTCGGCGACCTTACCCCAGCGCGAGGCCCCCGCGATTCCTCACCTACACGGCTACTGTTATATGTAAGCGAACGTAAACAGAGTTCGATATTGCCTTATATGGTCATTTTTCCCAATTTCAATTGTGATTGGTTTCAATACAAAAGCGCGTGTAAAATGTGTGTAAGTTTAGAGAATCCCCCCGATCGACATCGATCAGTAGGTCTGTCTGTCGACAACGAGTACGTACGTAGGTACTGGTCGTGTACTACATGCAATAGTTACTAACGAAAGGTCTCAACAGCGAAATAAAACGAGCAGACAAACATAAAAACCGAGTCGTTATTAACGTGTTCCTTCCACAACGTGATTGTTCGGACGGCTATCGTCGCCCTGTGGACTGTCTCCAGTCGAATCAGCGTGTCCATAATTAGATAAACAATTAAAAAATGTAACACACAGAAATAATGTCACAAGTATCAAATGGCTATGATTTTTCTCAAGTTTGATCCTTCAGAGGACCTAAAATCGAATATTGTATTTTTTGAAATTAGCAACCCATTTCTTCACTGTTGAAAATGATGGTGAAGAGTCTCCCAAAGTAGAATCCAGGTCGTTTTTTATTTCCGTTGGCGTTAATTTTTTCAAAACGAAGTATTTTATTACTGCACGATATTCGATTTTATCCATTTTTCGAGAACCCTTACATCTTATCCGTTATATTCTATCAACGAACAAACTACTGAACGCATCTGTCTGAAACTTTACGGTAGATCCTCTGAAGGATCAAACTTGAGAAAAATCATAGCCATTTGATAATTGTGGCATTATTTCTGTGTCAGGTCGAGAACTTTTCGAACTACCCTCGTATATTACAAATCTTCAATACGTTAGTGCCTAATCTACGCACGGTAGTCCATCAATTTTTATTAAATAAAAAATCTATAAAAAACCGTACATAAAATAAGATTATGTTGTTCAAGACTAAACTTTATATTTTAATTCACTGTTTACTTTTTATTATTTGATAAGTATTGCATATGGAATTATATAATCAATTTTTGTGAATAACATTTATATATTACATAAAAAATAATTTAATAAAAGTATAATTTAATATATTGTAAAAGTAGATTTTTTAATAAAGAGAAAATGATCTTATGATACAGTGAAAATAATTTACTTATTTATAATTTTATATTTGTTAAATAAAAGTAATGTATAATCAAATAAACAAAATGTAAAACGAAACTATTTTTTTCTTGAGCAACGAAATGTGTTATAATCTCTGAATTCCATATAATAGAAATTTACTTATTGCATACACATAAAACACTGCTAGATATACTTCAAAGCAATTAAACTTCTAAAATATAAGCCTTAATTTCTTTGATCGAATTGTTTGATAATATTTTTTTCTGATAATTTTGAAATATTTTTTGAAGCCTATTGACAGTTTTTTCCTCGACCAGCTTTCTAATAGTATTATATTATATAACAAGTTTTTCAGCAAAATTGATGTCAATTTTTTAAATTACAAAATATTACAAATAATGTTGTCATTTCAAGTCATCATTTTATGTACTTTCTCCTTGATAGCATCTAATCAAAGCTTATTTTTCATTGTTTTTTGATTGTTCTTTTTTTTGTTTATTTGTTTTTATTCAAAATTATCAAAAAGTTTTAATATTATTATTTTGAAAATAATGACAAAATTATATTTAATGTAAATAATTTCCGCATAATTTACCTTTTTTTTGTAGAATTTTTCTCAATCCATATTTAACTTGTACGTAAACGTTGTTTTTTCTTTCTTATTTCTCGCTCTTTCTTTTTTATTCAACAAGATTTTATATAAACGTTTTCCGATTCTGCCTTTCTGAATTAGGAATTTGCAGTACGTTTTGTTAAAAGACAATCGTGATAATTTTTCTGTAATTCCTATTAACCTTTTACTTTAATACGAACGACGTTACAGTGTGTATAATCGCCAAGAATTCTGCGAAGAACGAACTTAACGATCCGTTACATATGTACAACATTCTATGTCTTGTTAATATGTACAACAAACATATGGCTATATGCTCACACAGCAATATATAGTTGGCCATAATTATAATAAAATCTATAATAACTTACATTATCTATACACATGTTATTTAAATGTGTGTCCATGGATGTTTGAAAGTTTAATATGTGAAACATATAATTGTAAAGCATTTCTATTATTTGTATTTCTTCTGTATCACTCCATAAATGCTCGTCGATATTGTTGTTTCTCCAATAGCCTAAAGTTTCAGCGGACGTCGAGAATATCGGATGATCGGGATGCTTTTCTTCGAGGCATTTCATTACCTCATGTGCCAAATTATCTAATAATCCTTGTACCTCCGAGTAAGATACACGTCTTTGGGGTTGAATACGTCGTGCCATAAGAACAGCAGTCTCTTCCAAAAGCTGCAATTCGTCAGGTTGTTCTCGAAATGTTTCCCATTTTTTTCTCGATTTACGTAGTCGTTTATAATGAGATTTCTTTATATTGCAATAACGTTCAATTAAATCGTAATCGGTTTTTCTGAAAAATTTATATATTCAGTACAATAAGTACATTAATCCATGAAGTTAATACTATAATATATATCGAAATTCTACCGTGGTGACTGTGTAAGGAAATAGTTAAACTCATCATTTAATAAACTGTCACGGAAGTGATTTGATTGTCATTGATATCTTCATCCTCATTAAATTTTAAACGTAGATAATGCGTTTCTAACAACGAATCTTTGTGAAATTTTATAAAATTATCTAATGATGATGTCTCGTCATAATTATTATATAATATATTGTTAAAATAAAATCGTTCATAAATCATATGTGATATATACTTTCTTAATTCATTTAAACTATACATTCCTAATTCTATAAAACATGTTGGTTTTTTATTTTCTTGTTTATTTTCTTTAAATTTTACTTGAAAAAATTTCTCAAATTTCATAAAATATGCCTTTGCTGAAGGCCATCTGCAATACAAACAACAAATATTTTAATAAGATTTCAAAATTACACAATAATCAATTCTATTGCATCAGTATTTAATTTTTACAAAACACATGTTTTTAATGCGTACATATGATATTAGACAAAATATAAATCGTTTTGGTTTAAATTAAAAAATATAAAAAATATCATTTTTAAATTTAATTTGCAATTAAATTTTACACTAAGAATATACAAAAATATATACAATAAATAACGCAGTATTTACGTTACAGTTTTACTATGTATATAATAAATAACTAAATTTTACATTCTTTAAAATATATGTATTTATTAAAAAATTTATAATTTAAAAAATTAATTAATAAAATAAAAACATAAATGTAAAGTTTTTTATTTTTAATATATTATTTTTTTACTATATATTAAAGATTTTGTTATATATTAAACTATATATGTTATATTATATATGTTATATTATATACAGGTTGTCCAGTGTAAAGCTCCGTACGATTTTGGGGACGTTTCCGACAGTTTAAAAAAAAGCTTTTACAGTGAAAATTAATTTGTTTTACACAAGCTATCTTACGCAAAAAAAATAAAAATCAAATTTTTTGTATAAAAATTACAATGTCATTTTGAATTGTTTAATAGAACCATATCTTTTTATATAGAATTATATAGAAATTATATATATATATATATATATATATATATATAAAGTATTTAATCTGCAACCAGCAGCTACATACTTTTTCTTCAAAACAATTATGTGTGTTTTATATACCAGTTAATTTATACTTCATTATTGTGTACAAAAAGTATTGAGGTAAACTCGGAAAATGAATATTGTTCGAAATATTTTATAGTTTATGTATAAGATTATGTCTCTCTCAAATTAAGGTATAAATATATATCTCGTACACTATTTCCCTTTTTGACCATTCTATCCTTACACTTTTACAACTTTTTATGCAGAATATTGTGAGGAATCATTATATATAACAAAGTTATAACGGTTCCATTTAAAAAATTCAAAGTGATTATGTTATATTATCTTATATATTATACATATATACTTTTTCATTATATTATAAAAATGCGTAGAAAAATGGGTAAATAAAGGTCAAAGTGTGAAAATAAACATTATTTTTAAAAACCTTTGAATGCCACACCATTTATATATGTATATACATACCCAGATAGCAAAATGTTAGCAGCATGTCGGCAGTATGACAGCAGATCTAATCATGTCTTTACAGCAGATTCCTATCCACTGTGTCCGCAATCGATGATATTCTGCCTGCATAGTTAGTAAGCAAAATCTGACAGCAGATTGGCGGCAGAAACCGAGCAGATCTGCACATATAGTTTGATTGCAGATTGGCGGCAGAAACCGAACAGATCTGTCAAACGCAATCTAATAGCAGATTGGCGGCAGAAATCGAGCAGGATCTGCACAGTTCCTTGCCATTTGAATATATAAGTATAATAAAATTCAATATTTTTCGATGAATATAACAGATACATAAGACGTGTTATCCGCTACTTATAATTTTTTTTTTCATAAATATAATATTTAATGTATAACATATTATATTGTATGTAGTTATATCTCACATAGCAATTAAATGTTCAATTTAATCTATTCATTAAATTAATAAAATAAATTGTAAAAATAATTAAATTTATATAATTTATAAAATTTAAGATATAATTTATATGAGAATTAAATTCTGCTTTATGCTTTAAATAGAAAGTAAATGGATAATTTTTCATGTATATCCTATTGATTCTAATAAGTTTAATATTCTCATGTTAGACTTGTCAGATATCAAAAATTAAACTGATAGAAAAATATACTTTTGATCTTTTATTAATAGCCACGACTTGCAGACTTTGTATCTATTTTTAACAGAAATTTGATTGCGAGAAAATACATCACATAGCGGTAGGTGGAGGAACTATTAAATAACTGCAAAATGCAGATCCTGTTGTCAATTTGCCATCAGATTGCGCGCGCAAATCTTGCTCGATTTCTGCCGTCAATCTGACACCAAACTGCGTTGCGCAAATCCTGCTCGGTTTCTACTACCAATCTGCTATGATAATTCTATACAAATCCTGCTTGATTTCTGCTACTGACTTGCTGCCAAATTATGTCAGCAGATTTTATAACATTTCTGCCAACGTTCTGCTATCATTATCTGATACAACAAGTTTTGTATAAAATCTGCAGTTTTTTTGCTGGCAAAAATATATAGCACACAGTTTTAATACATGCTCTTGACAGATTTAGCTATCTGGGTATATGAGGCGCAAGCACTGCCCTGATATGTATTTTACCAATTCTTTTGATAAGGCTGTGGCGTAACAAACTTGCATGATGCTGACAAGTGTCGTGACGCCGTCAAAACAATTTCAATCAGGGAAATTTTGCAAACAAAAGAATTACCTCTGAAGAGTCTTTTTTCCATAAAACTGTCATAGCTGGCTGCAAACTGAAAACGCTTGCACGTACATCTGAAGCTAAATATATCTTCAATGGTGATGACACTGTAGCTAAGAATGATTTCTATCACCTCGTCAGATAAGCATATTATCGCAGTCATTATGAAAAAATTTCAATAAAACACAAGAAAATAAAATAAATCAAAGTGATCGCAAAAAACAATTGGCGTAATTAATTTTCTGCTTTTGAAAAATACACCAAACTGTGGTACTGCTCCTATGTATCTGGCGATGCGAAGAGTACAAGCACGTGTTTTATTTACACTACAGCAGTTTCCACACTTTGTCCACTTTTATACTGAAATCCTTATTTAAAAATCTAACGATCTTTGAGTTTCTTCCCACAATAAAGTAGTTGTCACATGACTTGTCATGCGCACGAAAAAAAGAAAGAAATTTATAAACTAAGAACACGTTATTTCCATTGTATTTATATGCTTTTAAGACAGAAAAGGATAGAGAATTAAAGGAGTAGTACATACCACGGTTTCGCAGATTTTAAAATAAAAACGTATTTTATTGTAATTTAGGCAGTAATGTTATACAAATGAATTCATCAAGTTTGTTGTGCGCAACAGTAAATGTCTTTATAGCATCAGTAAATATCTTTATAATTATGCATAAAAAATATTGTAACAGTCGGGAATATTCCACGTAAAGGAGCAGCTTGTCAAATGTTTATTTTCATTATTTCATATTTAGAACAATTTTCGTAATATTTGAAATAAATTTTATACTATTATAATTAATCAATGTTTGGTACATTCTAAATATTGCATAATGTAATAAATATTATTAATTTTGCATGTAACAAAAATAAATCAAATGACTAAATTAGAAAAGAGAGCAAAATAAATGAAACCAAAATAATAAAATATTATTCTATATTGTGCACAACGAAAGGTCGTAGAATAAACAGAAAGTATTTTCAATAAGGACGCATTTAATGATATTCCTTTTTCTATGTAACATATTTTATTATTTCTAGTATAAAAATTATGTAAAATGTTTGTTTATTGTTAAAATGAAAATTACAACAGAGATTCAACGACAATTCACATTGCATAAAACAGTTCAACGGACATATAGCACATAAGAGTCTGACGTATTGTACAATACAGTGTCATTTGATTATCAGTAGGGATACTATGCCAATTCTAACTCAGGTCCTCCGAGGGGGGCGCGGGGCGGGGGATTCTCCGGGGTGAGGGGGTATGACGTCACGCGGGGCGGGGGCGCTTATCGCTGTGCGGGAGACGCTTATCGCGTATTGTTTTTCATAAACAAAACAGCGTATTGTATTAGTTTGAATTATCTAACATGTTATTATAAACAAAACACCGCAAAGTGAGCGCCGATATTCGGCCGCCCACGCGGTACTTCCCCTCCCCTCCCCAATAAGGCGACGCGCTTTGGCGGTACTTCCGCCCTCCCCCATCCCTGCCCATAAGGCTGCGACGTTTCTTCCTCATTGTTTAGGAAGAATTCTTTTGCGATAATTTTGCCGACATTCGGCCGCCCTCGCGGTACCTCCCCCTCCACCATCACCATCTGAGGGGATCTTGGGAGGTCGCGCTTATCGCAATGAACACGTCGGGACACGTGTTTTTTTCGCGGTAAAAGACCGTGTTGCATTACGCGCCGATATTCGGCAGCCTTTGCGGTACCTTTCCTCTCCCCCTAAGCGGGATTCTTTCTCATTGTTTAGGAAGCGCCGATGTCCGGCCGCTTGAATTTTTATAAACAAAATGAGCGCCGATGTCCGGCCGCTCTGTGTCAAAAGCGATAACGTGATGAAGGGAGATCACCTTTCTGATATGTAATTAAACAATCCGTTAATCATGAAGAGGGGAAGAAATGATTAGACGAAATATAATAAGGACTGCTGCCACTTCAAACCATAGTACGTAATTTGCAAGCGCACAGATACGTCGGTCGAAAAAAGTATAGCGGGTGTAAGTGCTCTATAGAACGTGATTTTAAAAAGTGTGGAAAAATGGGAAACATTGAGCAGACTGAACGCGACCTGTTGGAGCGGTCCCATCAAGCCGCCACCTTGGGCCAGTATTTTGAATGGGCGCTGCGCTGCGAGGAATTTATCAAACTGCTCGAAGAAAACAGCCGTGTCAAGCGTCCGCGACTCTCGATTGGATATAGACAATCTTTGGTTGCTAGAATCGCGCGACTCGAGGGTGCAAATACTCGATTGCAGAGACAGTTTATATCCAGTGGTGGTAATTACAGTGGCGACAATAACGCGGGAAGACTCGTTTGGCGAGAAATCGATACCGCGTTTGAAAATCGTATACTGACCGGTGCGGTAATTAACGCAGACTATATCGAACCGCGACAATTTTTGGAAGATGCTAGTAGTGTAGTACTCGAGCAAGATGTTATAAAAATACACAATTGTGTAAAAGTAAATACTGTGTTCAACGGTGAGTTTGTGACAGGTGATAAGCGCGATAACAAAAGTATTAACACGAGAAATTATGAACTTTTTCGCACGTCCGATTTACGCGAGTGGTATGAGCGGCACGTCATCGAAACCACATTGACGTCTCTCGAAGAGTTTCAGGAACGTGATAGCGTATGGGAATTGTCACGAATCCTCGATCTTACGGTCAACGTCAACAAATGCAATCTTTTGCGTGCGGGATGCCATATTAAATTATCGCGAGAAATTATGGCGAAGAGAGCGGTAATTAATGTGCAATCTAAAGACAATGCATGTTTCACGTGGTCAGTGGTGGCCGCTCTGTACCCCACAGAAAGAAATGTGGAACGAGAATTTTCATATCCGCACTATACGACGGTGTTAAATTTACAAAACATTGAGTTTCCGATGACGTCGAATCAAATTAAAAAGTTTGAACATGTAAACGATATCTCAATCAACATCTACGGCATCGAGAGGAAGAAGGAATTATCAATTCTTCCGATACGACTCGCCGATCAGAAAAGAGAAAAACATGTAAATTTGCGGTACGTGGAGAAGGAGGACGACAACGTTGAACATTTCGCGTATATCAAAAATCTGTCTCGCCTCGTGAACACGCAATTGAGCAGAAATGGTCACAAAAAATATATCTGCGATCGGTATGTATATTTATTGTAAATTATATATAAATGTAAATAAAATTGTAAATAAAATTGTAATTTTTTTCTTTCACAGATGCTTGCATTATTTCGGATCAGAGGACAAGTTGCAGGCACATACGGTAGACTGTGGAGAAATGAACGACTGCGCTATCCGGTTACCAAGCGATAAAGATAAGTGACTCGGCTTCGACAACTACAACAGAAAGGAGCGGCTTCCGTTTGTAATGTACGCCGACTTGGAGTGTGTGCTGAGGAAGACATCGGAACACGTGTCATACTATCAACATCATGAGGTATTTAGCGTTGGATACTATGTGCAATGCTCGTACGATGAAACATTATCCGCATACCGATCTTATCGCGGTGCCGATTATGTCGCGTGGTTCGCCGACAAACTCGAGGAATTAGCGCATCGCATAAAGGGTATTTTGTCTGATAATGTACCCATGATAAATTTAACATCAGACGAGTTGGAAAAATTTCATAGCGCCACGCAATGTCACATTTGCGAAAAACCGTTTGCGCCAGACGATAATCGAGTACGCGATCATTGTCATCTAACTGGGCGATACAGAGGTCCCGCACACTCAAACTGTAATCTAAATTACAAAGACTCTTATGTCATTCCTGTAGTTTTCCACAATTTATCCGGTTACGACGCACATTTTATCATAAAAGAAATAGCTACCGCATACGAAGGACGTGTAGATGTGCTTCCAATAACAAAAGAAAAATACATTTTATTTACAAAGATTGTCAATAGTACTGACGACGACGATAAAGATCGGAAAGCTTGCATAAAATTACGATTCATCGATTCATACAAATTTCTCAGTGCTAGTCTTGACAAACTGGCATCCTTCCTCGAGAAGGATAAGTTAAAAATTTTACGTTTTAATTTTTCCACATTATCCGTTCACAATTTTGAATTATTGACGCGAAAAGGTGTCTTTCCGTACGAGTACATTGACTGTGTAGACAAGCTGCAGGACACGCGTTTACCGCCGCGCGAATCGTTTTACAGTTCTTTAACCGGTGACACTCTATCCGAGAGCGATTACGCGCACGCTGAGAACGTCTGGAATCGATTCTCCCTTCGAACTCTAGGCGAATATAGCGATTTGTACTTAAAAACTGATGTCTTGTTATTAGCAGATATTTTTGAAAATTTCCGCGACACTTGCATCGCGAGTTACGGACTCGATCCTGCGTATTATTATACTCTTCCCGGGTATACATGGGACGCGATGCTAAAACATACAAATATTACGTTTGAATTGCTTACCGATATCGACATGGTTATGTTTATTGAACGGGGTATACGCGGTGGTCTAAGTCAATGTTCCAACAGATACGCGCATGCTAATAACAAGTACATGCAATCATATGATCCATCGAAACCATCGTCATACCTTATGTACTTCGATGTAAATAATTTGTATGGATGGGCAATGTGTCACCCATGGCCTTATGCCGATTTTCGATGGGTCGAAGACGTTTCAAACTTTGACGTTAACGCGATCGCTCCGGATTCGCTCACACTTATATTTTCGAGGTTGATCTAGAGTACCCACAAAATAAACACAACACACATATTGACCTACCGTTCTGTCCGACGCGCGACAAGCCGCCCGGCAAGCGGGAAGATAAGCTCCTCGCGACGCTATATGACAAGAAGCGTTACGTCATACATTATCGCAACCTGCAGCAGTGTACACGTCACGGTCTTCGTATCGTAAAGATACATCGCGTATTACAATTTACTCAATCTGCATGGCTCCGCGATTACATCGAACTCAATACGAAATTTAGAACACAAACGAAAAATGATTTTGAAAAAAATTTGTACAAATTGATGAACAACGCGGTATTCGGCAAAACTATGGAAAACGTTCGAAATCATGTAGATGTAAAATTATTGACAAAGTGGGACGGACGATACGGTGCGGAAGCGATGATCGCGAAACCAAATTTCCATAGCAGGAGCGTCTTTTCGGAAAATTTAATCGCCGTTGAATTACGTAAACTAGAAGTAAAATTTAACATACCAATCTATGTTGGTATGTGTATACTCAATATATCGAAAGTGTGTCTGTACGAATTTCACTAGGAATACATGTCACCGCTCTATCGTGAAAGATGTCGGATAATGTACACCGATACCGACAGTTTAATATATCACATCGAGTGCGACGATGTGTACGAGAACATGAAACGCGATATCGCTAGATTCGATATGAGCGATTATCCAATTGACAACGCGTACGGTATAGCGCATGCAAACAAAAAGGTGCCAGGCTTGATGAAAGACGAGAATAACGCCGCAATAATGTCCGAATTCGTCGGGCTTAGAGCAAAAATGTACGCGGTGAGGGTGGACGGCAAAAAAGACATTAAAAAAGCAAAAGGTGTTAAAAGTAATGTCGTAGCGCGTAGTATAACATTCGACGATTATACGCGGTGCCTGAATGACGAGATTGAAATGACACGTCAGCAGTCATGTATTAGATCGAAATTGCACGAAGTGTATACCATCCGCGAGACAAAAATTGCTCTAAGTCCGTACGACGATAAGCGGTATATTATACCTGATTCGATTGACACATTGCCATGGGAACATTACCAGATACCCTTATAAAATATAATGTAGTATAATGTGTGTGTGTATGTGTGTATGATATATTGTTATGTAACATATGTGTAATATATTGTAACGATTAAAGGAAAGGTTGTATTAATAAAGATTTTGTATTTCATATATTTCATGTAATTTTATATATTTTATACGTTGTACACATTATATTTTTCTTAAAATAAATAGTCTATATGAATTAAATCACATTGTCCTTATGTATCCAAGAATTGTGTGAATTGTCAAATCCCAGCCATTTTACGTAAACCTCGTCACCCCTCTTGCGCAGTACTTTCTCCACAAGATACACGTCCGGATAATTCGCGCGATGCAACTTATACTCGTAAAACGCTCCAGCGACAGATGTTTTGCGATAGTCCTCGAGTAGATAGCTTACGGGATTAGTACGCTGCACTTTAACAATCTTAAAAACCTCCTTCGTCCAATTTGGCGTGTAACCCTTCTCGAAAAGTTTCTTGTACTTGCTAACGCGTACCGAGTCACCTACTTTGAATTTCGCCGGAGCGGCAATCTTTATGTTACTATATACCGTTTTTAAAAGTTTATCAGCGATCGCGGGGGTGACGTCGGCGGGTCGCATGCCGATTGTTCGGTGCTTGCGCGCGTTATAATCCGATACGAGTCGCGGTAACGCGTTGATCCACTTGTAAGTTCCAATCAGCGTAAACATCTTCCACATGTCGTTCTTCAGCGTACGATTGAATCACTCGACACCGATGCCTTCATTACCGAATATGTAGAATAATGATTGATGTTATGTTTCCGTATAAGCCGTTGCACATCAGCGTTGTAAAATTCCTTCCCCATATCAGTTTGCATGTTTTTCGGGCATCTCTTGTTATCTCGAATTATTTCGGCGATAGCGTCAGCCATCTCGCTTCCACCTTTACTCTTGAGTGGTACTGCCCACGCGTACTTGCTCAACACATCGATGATGGTGATTATGTAGTGATAACCTTTGTTGAACGAGAGTACGAACGCATCTCGACGATGTCGGCTTGCCACAGATCATCATATCCTCGCACTATGACATGTCTTCGGGGAAAATTTTTTCTCGCCGGCGCGTGCAGTTCGTTCACCAACTGCCGTCTCTCCAAACTATGTTGTTTCATCGCTTCGTCGGTTTTTTTTCCCGATCGTCGTTTACTGCTGCTTGTTTTATCGCTCATTTCCGTTACTGAGCCGTTCGTAGCCGTTCTTGACCCGTTCCTGAGCCGTTCGTAGCCGTTCTTGAGCCGTTCGTAGTCGTTCTTGACCCGTTCTTGAGCCGTTCGTAGCCGTTCTTGACCCGTTCTTGAGCCGTTCGTAGTCGTTCTTGACCCGTTCTTGACCCGTTCGTAGCCGTTCTTGACCCGTTCTTGAGCCGTTCATAGCCGTTCTTGCGTTGTTTACATCCGTTCTTACCCATTCGAAAATCGTTCTTGATTCGTTCGCAGCCTTGTTCACAGTCGTTTCTAACCCGTTCGTAGCCGTTCCTGACCCGTTCGCAATCGTTCCTGACCCGTTCGCAGCCGTTCCTGAGTTGATAGTAGCCTTGTATGTAGCCTTTAATGACTTGTTCGTAGCCTCGTTCGCAACCCTGCTTGAGTTGTTCGTACCCTCGTTCGCAGCTGTTGCTAGGCCGTTCACTACCACTACCACTCATTGTAGATAGATAGCAGTTCGATAATCCTTCGTAGCCGTTCGATAATTGTTCGTAGCCGTTCGATAACCCTTCGTAGATGTTTAATAACCGTTCGATAGCCGCCCCTAACCCATTCACAGCTGCTCATTCAGGTTGATAGTCGTTTTTGAGTTAGCATTAGCTGTACGTTCGTTTATCGCAGTCTGTACTGCTCGCACGTCCTTCTCGAACGATGTCAGCTCCTCATCTGATTCTTTCTGTTGATTCATCAATCTTTTAACGCAGGATTCCACATACAGTTTGTTGACAGCATCAGTGTCAGCTTCATGTTGCGCTACACGACGAATCTTGCGCGATCTTGCATCATAGTCTGTAGCGACACGACACAGAGCGTTTCCGCGCACGTAACTTCTCACCAATCTATCCCAATGATCGCTTGTGCCAGTTGCATCATTTCTCCGTTCGAATAATCCAAATTTGTTGATAAGCATTTTTCGATGCGAATGACGCCGATCGACTGATTAGTTTTGCCGAGACCCCGTTTAATTTATAATAATGCCTGCTTCGCGAAGTTCCTCGATGATCGACAGGATCTCGTTGTCGTGAGCGTTGTGGCCAGCTCGGCGCGAAGCATCGAGCAATCGTACCCGATCCACTAGCTCGTTGGGGTCGTCCCAGTGCACGTAATCGATTTTATTGTCGGTTAGCGTCATCGCTTGAGGCATGAATACACCCTTTCTAGATTTTTTCTTTTCAATTGACATCAACGGTGCGATTATTTGTTTGTATTTGTATCCCCTGTTGCTCCGTAGTTGACTTTGCGCATCATATTTGCGTTTATGCGCGTTCGTCGCCAATAATATGCTCTTGTATTTTTGCATATCGTCTTCCGTGTAAATAACATCATCGGGAATCCTCTTGAAGACTAGCTCGTATAATCCAGGTGTACCAATGTACTTTACTTTGTCTATAATTATAGAATCATATTTATCCATGTCAAATCGTTTGTTACCGAGCAACATTCCATCCTTTTCGAAATAGACACCATATACGATCGATACGTGATCGATCTCGTTTTTTTATCGCCACCGAGGAGAGCACCCATGTATTTTTGTCCCAGTGGTCCGAAGTGCACTCGCAACATTTCTTGACCTTCCGACGTTTGTAACGTGTTTCGAACTGATGTTTCAAGTGAATTGCTTGTGGTTTCGAAAACATTTTCGTTTGCGAGTGATTCGAGTATTGTAAATGGTAGGATTCTCGTTGTCGCGGACTGTGTAGAGGTGGACGGTGTAGAGCTTATCGGTGGTTCATCCAGTAAAAAGCCGTCCGATGTACGTGGTGTCGATGAGCGATTTGTGTTTGGTCGTTTTCTCTTTTTCGGTGTCGCATTTCCTCCTCCTCCTCGTACCGCTTAACAGCGGGTAACGTTTTAATTTTCACGTCAGCTTTACTCTCAGGTTCGTATTTCACTGCGATCAAGCTCGCGTTGTCGACAATCTTTTGTAATGGTTCGATAATAGGTTTAAAGTGAGTCTTGACTGCAATATCGTCATCGATCTTACCAGTCTTTAAAGCACGATGCTTCTTACGGATCGATTAGCTCGTTTTCACAATTTCCTTCGCAATCTTTTCACGATCGCGAATGTTATGGTTATCAGCCATGTTTGCAGAGTGCTCGCGTTTCACTCTTCTCGACAGAATATTGGCAGCGACTAATCGTTTTGCGGTATCGCAAACTCGTTAAATCCTTTTCTGTATCGCCGTTTGTAAGCAAGCTGTCCTTGTCTATCACTAGGAATCCATACTTTTGTTGCCAACAAATACGACATAATTTACTGAAATCTTCGTACGACATGTCGGTATTCACATGATCGTTGTACACGTGTTTCAAGTTGGTACCGTCCTGTTTAAACAAGATCAATAAGTTCGCGTTGTCGCGTATAAGATGTTTTGGTATTCTCGCGTACGTCTGACAGAGATAGAAGCAATCAACGTTCGAGTGGCGTCCCATTGAAAAGTACTCTCTTATCGTATCTTGCTTGTCACACGCCACGTCATCAAAGATAAAAATCGAGTTTGGACATGCCTCGCTCGGTGGAATGACGTCACTGTTATTGGAGAATGTAAAGTAGCCGATTTTTCGATCGACGTCAACAAATTCTCTAGATACCGATATTTCGGCTGTTGCAGTGACTTTGAGTACACGTACACGTTTTCGAAGCAAACACCGTGCGGGCTTTCTATCAAACTAATCAAGACGTTAGTTTTACCGCAATTCGAGGGGCCTCTACGAGGGGACGTACTCTCGGAGCAACGATCTCACCGAGAGACACGTGGCGGATAAAGTACTCGCCGACAAAGCGCGAACTCGTATCATTGCGAGAGATTCGACTCTCGGTGAAAGAGCCGCCGCCACAGCTGTCTGGGCAGCGATGAAAACCAAGACGAAGCTCGGTATGGGCCTGAAGACGACAAAGACGAAGACGAAGAAAAAGACGACGAAGAAACGGATACTTCCGGTATCGAAACGCGGTGGCATATTTCCAATTCTACCAATGTTGGGCGCGCTTGGATCCATGATTGGTGGAGCGGCTGGTGTAGCAAAGATGGTGAACGACGGAAAAGCCTCGCAACGTCAGTTGCATGAGATGTTACGTCACAATCGCGCCATGGAAGGTCACAGACTGTATCTCGCTCCATACAAACGCTGACGAGGAGTTTTAAGGAGGAAAAAAAAAAATGTCAAAGAGACGCTAAAAATGCCAAAGGGCGAAACTACTAATATGCAATTGCTGCAACTAGCAAAACGTATGCGCATTCCATACTTTAGAGGTGTTTTCATGCGTGATTCACTACCGATCGGTGGTATATATCAAAACGAGAGCAGCATCATAAATTTGGATAACGCTAAAGGATCAGGTACTCATTGGGTGGCGTACGCAAAGAGGGGGAATCGCGCTATATATTTCGACAGTTTTGGCAATCTTCGACCACCGAATGAATTGGTGCAATATTTCGGGCGGAACGTGACAAAGATACAGTACAATCACACACCTGTTCAAACTTATGATCAGAGCATCTGTGGACAATTGTGTTTGCAGTTTCTCCGAACGGTCGATACACGCGAATTTAAAGACGGACATTGCATTATTAAACTCAGTATTCGTTAAACAGTTTTGCCGATATGTCTATGACATTCACGCTGACGGGAAAGAGTAGCGTCCTCGCGGCGAACTACTTTCCCGCCATAGATTTGAGCGACGATGAATACGAACTCGGTCTAGCGGATTATGGGACTTATCACACAATATCGAACATGAATTCCTCGAATAATAAATTTTACTTTGGCAAAAATGACGCGGAAATTACGATTCCCGAGGGATCGTACGAGCTGCAAGCGATACATGGGTTTTTGAAACATGCAATTTCACGAAAACGTCTGCGACACGCTGTTCGTGATGACGATAAAAAACACATTGACAATGGTGACTTTGAAGATGAAGTATACCCGATAGTGCTCCGCGCTAATTACAATACGATGAGGAGTGAGATCAAATGCGCCTACAGAATGAATTTTAACAAGCCTAACAACATTGGATCGCTGCTGGGATTCTCGAACCGTATACTGCAGCCGCGAAAATGGTACGAGTCGGACATCCCGATTAACATTATCAACGTGAACATTATCCGCGTAGAGTGTAACGTGACCGCGGGCGCGTACAGCAACGGCAAACTCGTTCATACGATACATGAATTTTCACCGAGGGTACCACCAGGATATAAGATATCGGAAACACCGGCGCACATCATTTACTTGCCGATCATCGCGCGGAGCATTACGGATTTAACGTTACGCGTTGTCGACCAGGACAGACGATTGCTCGATTTTCGAGGAGAAGAGATCACCATTAGATTGCACGTACGACGACGACAGCGATAACGTACGTGTGCGGCGTATGAGATGCTTGTGTTGAACGGATCGAAAGACACGAGAGATAACACAATCTTTACGGAGCCAGCGACATCAACAACAACGTCGATATTCGTTAATATCCAATCATCCGGTTGCGCCAAGAAAAAGAAACTGAACGCATCAAACGTTGCGTTTTTACAATCTTTGGGATTCACGGTGCGAAATATCTGAACAATGACCGACATCCTCAACATCGGGGAAGAGCCAATCTTCGACGATCGCATCGTCAAAATTGAGACTCACATGTACAACCCGTTCGCCAACCACGTTCGGACACAGTGATGAGATAAGAATACCCATACAACAGCAGGATCTGTATACGTTGCCGTTTGACAGTTTTCTATACATCGAAGGAGAATTAAGGATAAATAAACCAGCCGAAGGATCTGATGTGATACTGGGAAATAATTGCGTCGCATTCATGTTTGATGAGATTCGATATGAACTCGATGGCGTGGAGATTGATCGCAACAGAAACGTGGGAATAACAAGTTTGCTCAAAAACTATGTAACGATATCATCCGATAGAAGCGTGATTATGAGAAACGCCAGCTGGAGTGATCCGACTACTGTGAATGAAAACTTCAATTTTTGCGTGCTGCTCTACATGTTATTGGGATTTTGCGAGGATTACAGACGAGTGGTCATTAACGCTCGTCACGAGTTGATCTTAATACGATCGCGCAACGACAACAATTGTCTGGTTGGAGATTCGACGCTGGAGCCTATGATCAACATATTCAAGATACAATGGCGAATGCCACATGTGTTTTTGAGCGAGATTAAGAAGCTGTCTATGCTGCGCGCTCTGGAAAGCGGACGCTACCTCAGCATGGGTTTTCGCTCGTGGGATCTTACGAGTTTCTGCTATTGCAGCGTACAACCAAGCATTCGTGGGCCATTAAAACCGCGATTCAGCTGGAGAAACCACGATACATTATCTTTGCTCTGCAGACAGGCCGGAAGAATGTCATGTCTGAGGATATGAGTCGATTCGACGATTGTAAATTGACCAACGTGAAACTCTATCTGAACTCGGAATGTTATCCATACGACGACATGAATCTGGACTTCGATAAAAACAGATGGTCGATTCTGTACACGTTTCTGCAAAAACTATTACGGATACGAGTATCTCGAGCCGAGTCTCACCGTCTCAATGTTTCTACGTAACGGCCCATTCGTAATCATCGATTGTTCTCGACAAAACGAATCGATCAAGAGCACAACCGTGGATGTGAGATTGGAATTTGAGTGTAAGGAAAATGTGCCGATGAATACCTCTGCGTACTGTCTCATCATACATGATCGCGTGATCCAGTACAACCCGTTGACCAACGTTGTGCGCAAAATCACCTAAATGCACCAACAATTTAGAGAGGGGTAAATATAGCAGAATATAAATCAAAGTGTTATGAGATGGTTGTCATTCTTCTTTTTTAACTGATACATCGAAGAGAGAGATTTCGTCATGTCCGTACCAACGTTTGTGGATCTACAGGGGTTTATCCTCAATAAACAATTCATTGTAAAGGAAGCGGCAATCCTGAGAAGAGGATTTATTTTATCACATTATTTTTTCGCATGTCCTGTACCATGGGGTGTGCTCATAAAATCGGAGAGACACCAAGCCTCATGGTTGACTCCAAATCATCATGGATTACAATGGAAAGATGGAAACGTTCCATATAGCATGGCTCAGCGTTTGATTACAACAGCTATCGTTGGTGGACCACATGAAGAAGAAGAAGAATCCATTCTCGTATATGTAAAAGGACTTGAAAAGCGAGAATGATTAGCCGATATATTGGATGATGCGGGAAACGGTTTCATTATTGAGACCTTGGATGCTGATTACGACGATATCGAGTCTCTAAATAATCTAGATGTTAAAAACACTATGCGATGTGGAAAACATGTTAAGAATTGCGCATTACAAAATGTATTCAAAATATTTAACTGGTGGTCGCAACGTCAGAAAGAATTGCAAGATTTGGAAAAATAAAATATTTAAACATTAATGTGTTTTATCTCTTATTCCCCTTCCCCAATCCTTTCCTCACGAATCGTTTCTAAGAATTCTTTTTATCCGAGCGCCGTTTCCCCTTCTCCTAAATTTCATAGCGCCAATAGTATTCTAGAATCTCCCACCACATTTACCCCACTACTTTTAAAAATAAGCGTCATGTACAACACTTGATTAATTTCTTTATACGATCAGTGTCGCGTTAACCATTCGTACTGGTGGTTTCACTTTAATAACGTAGGAAAAAAAATGTACTCCACCGAAAGAAGCAGCGGCTCCGACAGACATGTGAATAATTACATACCGAATTGTGATGAAATTCCATCGTTTGAGAACAAATGTGACAAGTAAGTTTAACTGTTTCTATTTATCTATTTTTATGTCTTTATATTTTTTTACAAATTGTTTTATTTTTAAACTAATTTCATTTTTACAGCTTTTCATTAAAGCCTCATGCGGTCGTATACTATGCAAACGATATGCATTGACAGCTACGGGATTTAAATTCCTCGAAATTGGTATCAAAGTGGATCCACCGAGTTACGTGGAAATCGCCATAAGAGATCATCGAGGAAAGGAACTGATACTATCTCTCGAAGCGTGGAAGGGACTCTACGAGCAACGTCACAATATTCAGAATCTGCTTCGAAACGACTCTAAAGATGTCCACAGTTCTATAAGCTGTTATAGCCCGAACTATAACCAGTAGTTATTAGAAATTAGAATTTACTGAATATCTTTATAGAATACTGTAAAACATTTTTGCTTATAAAAGAGCGCTCTCGACAAACGCTCGTCGCGTGAAAACGCTAACGCAGCGAGATACGCGCGAAGCATCGGAAACCGCGAGATGCAAGCAAAGACCTGCGACTTCGACCTGCTTCGCTTGCATTTAGATCAAAAACGCGTGAATATTATTAACCAATCGGGGACTTGTTTCCAAGGGCCTCGCCCGTTGAAAATCAAAGAACAAAAGAGGATATAAGACGGAGAGCCCGCCCGCGAAGGCAGTCTCGAATACAACTTCTAAACATCAAGACGAGGTCGCTAATAAGAACCCGGAACATCAGAACGAGACTCACTAATAAAGATCTGAATTATTGAGAGGAATACGAATATACTCGTTAACCAAACATCGAATGTTACGCGAATATATAATTAAAGAAAGGACGAGAAATAAAGTGAAAACTCAAGATAATTAAAATAAAAAGAGTGTATTTCCAATTATTACACTCCTCGGCTCCTACGACATCCTGTGCGACCCGAGGATTCTCATCCTTTTCACTCGGCGCAACCCCAGTGCCGTACGGCAGCACAACAATTTGGTGGCAGCGGTGGGATCGCGCCGACGGACCGCCAGGACCAGCAGGAACCTGAAAACCTGAAAACAATACAAAAGTATTAGAAAAATCAGGCACGTCGAAATAATCGACGGACAACACAGAAAGCAGCATACTAAAAATTAAGACCCGCAATACACACATACACAACGTGTGGAAGCAGGCACGTCAGTTAGAAAAACAGCTGACGGAAATAAGCAGAAGCCACAGTGCAGTGAGAGAGAAGGACGGACAACGCAAGCAGTACGAAGAGCGATAAGCAAGCAGCTGAGAATCGAGTAGGATCGCCAACGTCCCAAGGACAACGCCGATCTGCGACGATCTCACGGACAACGCGTCAACACCGAGCGACGGCCTGTCGTATCAAACACGAGCACCAAGCCGCCAGCCGTTATCAGCCCACGAACGATCGAGTTGCATCAACAGCAGCCAAGCCGTACCGAGCGATATAGGGCGTAAAGATGCGAGCCGTAATACTGTAAGTCCGATCCTTATAATATTTCTGCGTGAATGTCGGAAGGGAACAAGACACCCCCGAAACCGATAGCGAACAAATCTTGGCTACATAGCGACTCAGCCAAACGAGCGATTCAAGCGTTACCATTAACTGTAGAAAGACTCGAGCGAGTTCGTAGAAAATTAGAGAACGAATATTCAAGCGAAAGCGAAGTCGAATTACCCGCGAACGTCATTGTTAAACGCGAGTTCCCCTTCGATAGTTTTGACGAAAGTATACTAAAGACGCGAACAGACGGCAATAACGAAAATATGAAAGAAATTAAAATACGCGCAAGCCAAACCCCTAGCAACGCGTCGCAGAAAAGCGGATGGTCAACTACGTACGATAGTAGCGATTTTGACTCTAACGAAGACAACATGTACTGCACACTCCACCAAATAGTGCAGCGGACGTATCCGTGGGTGCTGTAGACCGCGAAATTGGTCGCCTACGCGAAACTATAGAGCGCGGAAACGTGCATCGCGTAGAAGTCGACGTACACAGAACACCCGCCGAACATAGGACACCCGTCGAAAACAACGCGAAAGAGGAAAACCCTTTGATGCGCGACGTATTACAAGGCCTACGAGACTTACGAATTGAAATGCGGACAGAAATAAATAAAATGTACGATTCGAGGTCACGCGGAGAGAGATCAGACGACAGTCGTCAAAGCTCCCGCGAACGCGCACGCAAACGGAATGCAAATAGGCACCGCGATAATCGACGACATCTCCGTGAACACATCCGTAATCAAGATGCGGAAGAGAGATGCGACAGTCGGCAAGATTTACGCGAACTCACTCCCGAGCGAGACCGAAATAATCAACATGATCACCGCGACTACCCTCGCAATCGAGACGCAGGAGATCGACGGAATCTACGCGAACACACACGCGAACAAGGAGCGGATAGGCGCTACAATAGGCAGATTAGATCCCGCGAACGCGCTTATGATCGAGATTCGGACGAAGAGCACGAGCCTCGTATGGCTTACGGACGAACCGAGCGTGACATCCGAAATCGGCGGAATGCCTCACAACGGTACATGTCACTAAAAGAAGCGCGAATAATGATACCGGAGTTCGACGGCACAACGCGAACCCGATTACAAGAATTTTTAAACTCCTGTACGTACGCAATTAAAAATATTCACCCCGATGACGAGGAAGCGTTAATTCAAGGAATATTATTTACCAAATTACGGGGAAAAGCCATGCAAGATTTCGAGACACGAGACATTCAAACGTTCGAAGAATTGAAAGACCAACTAGAAAATTCTTACCAAAGTAAGCGAAGTACAGCGCATTTACAAATCGAGTTCAATTCACTCAAGCAAAACTTTAACGAACCGGCACAGAGTTTCGGACAACGCGTCGACAAACTTGCCAGGAAATTATATAGCTCAATGATTGAGGGAGAAAAGCGTTCGAGTACCTATAAGCGTGCTATTTTAGAAACCATACAAAGCCAAGCATTACACAATTTCCAATTCGGGTTACGTAACGAATTGAAAATACTCGTGCGATCACAACGATATACAACACTCCAAGAAGCGATAACGGGCGCAACCGCAGAAGAAAAGTTAATAGGATCTAACGCGTCGCGAACGACAAATGCATCGCAAAGTAAAACTGGGCAACAACCGCGACAAGGTCAACATAAAACCACGCAATGTTATAAATGCGGAAAATTGGGACATTACGGACGCGATTGCCGCAGCAGTAAATACGCGTTCCCAAAACTGGACAAGCCCCCTCGCGCAAATACCGTAGAGAAATTCTGCAATTATTGCAAAAAACGCAGACATAATCGCGACGAGTGTTGGACCCTAAATGGAAGGCCGAAGACAAATACACCGAACCGCGATAAGGGAACCGATAATAAAAAATCGCGAAGCATTAATAAAATTGAAAACCGTAAGAAACCGCAATCGCGAAAAAAAGATACCGAATCCGAGTATAGCAGTGACGAGGAAGAACGGCAAGAAGAAAAGACTAAAAAGACACGCGCGATAGAATATCAGGTGACTCACGTGCGACAGACGCCTCGTGGAGCAGCGAGCCTGAATTTAATAACTCTACCTATACGCGAAGTAAAGAACGGCAAGATTAACATGCTCTACGATTCTGGAGCTACTGTCTCTCTAATAAAAGTTAAACATTTGAAAGATGAAACCGAGATATACAACGACAAAATTACTTTGATCGGCATAACCGGGCATAAAGCGCGAACAATAGGAAAATTCTACGCGACTATCGATTTGGGCAACCGAAAAATAACACACGCGATTTATGTCGTAAAGGACGACTTCCCAATGGAATACGAAGGGATCATAGGAATCGATTTTCTACAAAAACAAGTCGCGTGCGATTACAAAAAACAGGAGATTCAAATAGGAAACGCCATATTAAAATTACGACCGTACAATAAAATTCAATTAAAACCGCGTAGCGAAACGATAATACAAGCGGCAACGAATCGTAATAAGATAGGCGTGATAAAGGCCGAAGAAACAGCACCGGGAATATATATTGGACGATGACTGGTAGAACCAAAAAATTTTTTGTGCCCCGTCAGTATAATTAATACGACCGATGAGACCGTAGAGATTAGTACGTCGCTCGTAACCGTAGAAGACATATGTGAAGATAACGCACACAAAGTATACACGATACACACGGGCGACACTCATAACTCGTCAACGCGCGACGAACGAATCTGACAATTATTACGCACGGATCATCTAAACGTCGAAGAAAAACGGTCAGTACAACGGATATGCGAAGAGTATAGCGATATATTTCATTTAAATGAAGAACCACTGACATGCACCGCGACGATAAAGCACGAGATAAACACGCGCGCCGACACCTCGCCCGTCAACGTAAGACCATACCGCCTTCCCGAGAACCATAAAGCAGAAGTAAATAAACAAGTGCAAGGAATGCTAAAAGACCAAATTATTAGAACAAGCATGAGTCAATGGAATGCTCCATTATTAGTGCCGAAAAAAGCCGATGCGTCAGGAAAACAAAGACTCAGGGTAGTAGTAGACTTCCGGAAAGTTAACCATTTAACTATAGGCAACTCATTTCCCCTGCCTAATATTACCGATATATTGGACCAGTTAGGGAACGCCAAATATTTTACGACGCTTGATCTAGCATCAGGATATCACCAGATACCGATGGCCGAGCGCGATAAAAATAAAACCGCCTTTTCAACCCCCTATGGACACTACGAGTTCAACCGAATGCCGTTTGGATTAAAAAACGCGCCTGCGACCTTCCAACGATTAATGAATTCGGTACTAACAGGGATACAAGGGCTCAGATGTCTCGTTTATCTCGACGACATCATAATATACGTATCCAGCTTAGAGGATCATAACAAAAGACTCGCGGAAGTACTACAGAGATTACGAAAACATAATTTAAAATTGCAACCGGAAAAGTGCGAATTTTTACGTAAAGAAGTAATTTACTTAGGGCATATTATTTCCGAGAACGGCATATTACCCGATCCGTCGAAACTAGACGCGGTAAAAAACTTTCCGACGCCACAAAAAATAAAAGACATACAATCGTTTATCGGACTAGCGGGCTACTATCGCAAATTCATTGAAGATTTCTCACGAATCGCGAAACCGTTAACAAAATTAACAAAAAAGACGGAAGTTTTTGTATGGGGAAACGAACAACAAATCGCGTTCGACACTCTAAAAGAAAAATTAATGTCCGCGCCAGTGCTAAAATATCCAGACTTCATCGAAGAATTCAACGTGACCACCGATGCCTCCGACTACGCAATCGGAGCCGTGCTGTCACAGGGACCGGTAGGCAATGACCGACCTATCGCTTACGCCAGCCGAGTGTTATCTCGGGCAGAGCAAAATTATAATACGACTGAAAAAGAATTGTTAGCAATCGTATGGGCAGTTAAACATTTTCGACCATATGTCTATGGAACAAAATTTAAAATAATAACCGACCATAAACCTCTAATTTGGCTATTTAACGTCACGGACCCCGGATCAAGACTCATCCGCTGGAGATTAAAATTAGAAGAATACGATTACGGGATAATTCACAAGGCCGGACGAGCAAACGCGAACGCCGACGCGCTAAGCCGACACGTAACTCGAGATGCAAGCGAGAGAAGAAAGAGAGAAATCTTCAAAGTAATAGAAGAGGAAGAAGAGGGAGAAGAAAAACTCGCCGATAACGCAAGAGTATATACCGAAGCAACAAATACTCTACGAATATCATGATGCGCCCACAGGAGGACATCAGGGAATCGAACGTACAATAAAAAGAATTCGATTACATCATAATTGGCCAGGGTTGACAAAAGATGTCGAAAAATATATCTCAAAATGCGAATCCTACCAGAAAAATAAATTATCGCGAGTAAAAGCACCCCTCATTATTACGGACACGCCGAGTAAACCATTCGAAAAATGCGCGCTAGATATAGTCGGACCGTTAACAATTACTAATAACGGAAATAAATATTTACTAACTTTCCAAGATAATTTAACCAAATTTAGCAAAGCGATACCGATCACAAACCAAGAAGCTAACACGATCGCGAAAGAATTCGCCACGAAAATAATTTTCGAATACGGGATTCCCGAAAAAATTCTAACCGACCAAGGAACAAATTTCGTAAGTGAAATATTTAAGAATACGTGCAAATTACTTAAAATCGATAAAATTCAGACAACAGCTTATCACCCCGAAAGCAATGGAGCATTAGAGCGTTCACACCGTACGTTAGTCGAATATTTAAGACACTATATAAATGCCGACCAAACAGACTGGGACGAGTGGATTCCCTACGCAATGTTTACGTATAACACGACCCCACACACGGCTACGGGGCATACACCTTTCGAATTAGTATACGGACATCAAGCGGACCTACCGCCCTAGCGAGACCGCCTAAACTAACGTATAGTTACGACGACTACTCGCAAGAATTAAAAGAAAGAATACGGGCGTCAAACCAACTCGCGAAAGAAAATATTAAAGAAGAAAAAATAAAAGCCAAAGGGTACTATGATAAATCCGCGAAAGAAACAAAATTTAAGATAGGCGACAAAGTACTAGTATACGACGAAACGCTCCGACGGGGACGATCGAAAAAATTAGATGCACTATGGGCAGGACCGTACGTAATAACCGAAAAAAATTCCGACGTAAACTACACAATTAAAAAGGGAAGAAAAGCAGTGCGCATGCATACGAATAGATTAAAGCTATTTATTGTTACGTCCGGGGGTGCAGTTGCGGCGTAAATTTTACGAAATTTAAATCTCGAACTACGAACTCGAACTGCGGGGCGGACTACGTCGTATTTCGGAATTACTCCGGGGATACCCACGACGACAGGTATTTCCTTTATGGTCACGGTTGCGTTTTGGGAGAAAGGGAGCGTTTCGTATAGGTTCGATTACTGACGAATCAGTCCATGTATCCGCGGAATCGTTCGAGTGAATCGTCGACGGAGTGGAAAATAGTGATTACTGTATTACCATCCGAGTCGATACGGTAGGGTTCTTCACCACGGCGGTACAGAAGGTAAGCTCGTTGGCAATGATAACAAGGGTGATCGATGTCACGTGTTTTCGACAGTCGGTAAAAATTGCAGACTGAGCAAACGACTCCGGTCGGTACGTCGCCGATAACGAGGAGATGCTTAGCGCAAGTTAACCACTCAGATTGCATGCCAATAGGTAAACGCATACGGCAATCCGTACAGAGAGCGGCACTTGTTTCCTTATTAATAAAACCGATTATCCGTTGGCAATACGGGAGGTTATTTAGGGTTTCTTCAATAGTTTCTTCCTCGGAATCATCCTCGGGGAGAAGCAAAGTGGTGGGGATGTCCAAGTGTGACGGTATTATTGGACACATAGGAGTTGATTGTTTAAACTAATGTTAGTTAAAATAAATAATTGCCATGAGGTCGATTTGAATGTTCTAACACGTTCACGAAGTTTCTAGATATTCTGGAAAGATTTAGAATTTTTCAAAGGGTTGACTGTAGGATACCTACTGCAGTTTTATGAGGGCCATAAACTGACCCTTGATAAAAAAAAAAAGGTTTCGCACGATTTCTCTTTTTGGGAGATGAGAAAATTTAAGACGCGCAGAGAATATTCTGGAAACCACGTGGTAAGCTAATATTTCTAAAATTGCAAGAGAATTTATTAGTTATTATTGTTAAGTGATTCAAAAATGCGTAGACGTAGTTTCCGAAATAGATTCTTGTATTTCGCGGGTTCCCGGGCAGAAGGGAGGCTCGTGTTGTAAAGAAATATCTTGAGCACCTACCTTATTTAATTTCCAAGGAATGGACAACGACTGGATGGCGATGATCCGGGGTACCCGCGTTGTAGAGGGTGTACAGGATGCCAGACCTTTCTGCAGATACCTTGTACGGCGTGGATCGTTGTCCGGGATGTCGTTCAATGGCACCTTGGAATTCTTGATTTCGATCGCGTGCAATTGCGTAGGCCACTCCCGTAATTTAACGTCCGCGTGATTATTATTATTATTATTAATGCTAAAAGGCACGGAGTCGCCGAACAATCTATCGTATTCCGTGTCGTTATGATAGTCGATTCCAATGAAATTAGAGAGACCACGTGTTGATTCAGTGCGATGTAGTCGTGCTGTTATACGCCGTAGTTGATTCTTTCTTCCTGCACGGCGTGTTTTAGGCATTATAAAATTTAAACATTCTGAACGTCGTTTCGCTTCTGCAATAACTAACGTGCGGCGGTCCTCACTGTTCGTTGTTGCTTTCGGCGAGAGATTATGAGCGGTTCGTCCTCTCTGAATAATCACTACGAGGTTCAGGAAATATTTCTATGTTATAGAATAGTAATTTGTTAGGAATGGATTATTTGACGCGTGTTTTAGCCATTGTAAAATTTAAACGTTCTGAACGTCGTTTCGCTTCTGCAATAATTAACGTGCGGCGGTCCTCACTGTTTGTTGTTGCTTTCGGCGAGAGATTATGAGCGGTTCGTCCTCTCTGAATAATCACTACGAGGTTCAGAAAATATTTCTATGTTATAGAATAATAATTTGTTAGGAATGGATTATTTGGCGTGTGCAGGCGAGAGAATTCGAGATGCGTTGTAGAAATAATATAGGCTTGGAGCTACACGAGGTTGGAACTAATTTAGAATGAATTTAGAATATATATATATATAACACTTTTATTCTAGTATAACACTACGAGTAATACAAAGTATCTAAGTTAAATTTTAGAGTTAGAATCTTAGAGTTAAAGTTAGAATTAGAGTCTTAGAATTAGAATTAGAATCTTAGAGTTAGAATTTGAATTTTAGAATTCGGAGAGAGTCTTAAAGGTGACTGCTCTGCTTGACGGCGCGATTAGAACTGAGCTCCTCTGGGCTCGCTCTGAGGTCCTTCGGTTTTCGGCAGCTCGGTTGCGGCGGCCGAGAGTGGGGGAACTCTCTAGAGTAGGGAGTTGCCGTGGTAGGGAAGTTCCCAGGTGCTGCGGAGCGCCGCGCTCAGGCACTAGGCGGAGTTAGATGTCATGGCCGGCATTGGCGCGCATTTCGAACGGTGTTATAAGAACTTAGAATTATTTTGCATAAGAGTGAAAAATTTAAGTAGCCGGACGTGACACCTCCCCCCTTAGAAGAAAAAGTTGGACCATGTCTAACTTTTTCCAGTTCTATATCATAGTGGGTATAATTTTATTTATGCTTAATGTTAAGGTTAACACTTTCTTATTTCCTAGTGGTGAACGAGTCTATACCTCTTCGTTGAGGAGGTTGCGCAATTCTTTATAATTTACATGCGCTTCACTTTTCACTTTTTGTATTGGTGGGGAGTCTTCTTCTTGTGAGGGGGGGGCTAGGGGTGTTGATTCTTCCTGTACGGGTAGTGGTCCCAGTGGTGGTTGCTTCCTTTTGTTATTTTGTCCTCCGTCGGCCGGTCTTCCCATGTGTAATAATATGTTCGTGACTGATGTCCATACGGCTCCCAGGAGGTGTAGGCTCCATCCGTAAACGGAGTGAAGTGCGTAGCCATGGATCAGTGTGTCTATTATTAATTTGGCAAGTCGTGCGACGACAAAGATGCCCAGCACTCCGGCGCTGGCGGATCCGAAGCTTATGAAACCTTTCCATAAGCGTGCTCCCGTGTTTTCTGCTAGCTTGTCGAGTGTTTTCTCGTCTAGCAGGTTTAGCATGGATAGACTTCCTGTGGGGACTTCGTGTCCCATTGCTCCCCTGGCGATCGTGTTGAGCATTGAGGGTTTTTCCATCGGGAACATGATGTGGTCGCGCAGACGATCCAGGTCTTCGCTGGTGTAAATGCCGCTGGAGGCGAGCGAGTCAGGGCTTACGTATCTCCATGACGGCTTGGTCAACGGCTGGATTGTCGGAGGTGCGATTGACTCCACTGGTTTCGGTGTCAGTCGGTACCATATGTTGTGCACTTGGTACATCGCTGGTAGGAGTTCGTTGCAGTCCCTGAGTGTTCCAGATTTTGTGAGTATTTTTGATCTGGGTAATAGGAAAAGGGATTTATTCTGGTGGGTGACGGGAAGCTCGTTGTAGCAATTGTCGACGGGTCGTACTCGGCATTCCACAGGTACGCATTTGATGAGGTGGATAACCTCGCCAGCTGTAATGGCGGTGTACCCTGGTGATTTCATAATTCTGTGCGCCATCTCGTCTGGTGCAATGCTTGCAAGGGAGAGAGCGTTGAGCAGGATTTGTCTCTCCAGGGCGCATTTCTGTTCCATTATGTCTCTGTATAGTTGTGATAGCTGTGTTCTGAGGTGTTTTTCTACGTAAATAAACTTGGAGTTTACGTACGAGAAAATATCAAGATTGTCGATTTTGATTTTTGAACGACCTTTGAACACGCGTCCTGGCTGCGTTTCGAGGACGCAGAGCTTGGGGTGCTCAGTTCGCAGGAGTTTATATCCACAGATGTTTGTCTCGGTTGTGCGTGCCAGCGCGAACGTGGTATCTTGTGTCGTTACCGTGTAGACCGTTGGGGAGTCCTTATGCGATGATTTCGGTGATAAGCGATGTGCCAATCCTTCGTATAGGACATCGTATCGGCCGAAATGGCAATTGTCGGCAGGTAACACCGACCAGTATGTGGAGGCTCCGTCTGCGTCGTTGCATTCTCCTGTTGTCACGGGGCAGCGAACACCTGAGGGGAGTATTACCTCGTTAGTGTTGTGTTTAACGGGTAACTCCAGCTTCCGGGTAGTGATCCGTATTGAGGCTTGGACGATCGCGTTATCCCAGGTGCCGTACGGATCGCTGTATTGAGTCCCGCTACATCCTCCGTCGGTTTTTACGGAACCTGCGAATGTTACTGCGCGCAGATTGGTAGCGTTTGGTTTAATGTCGGAGAGATATCCGTTTAATCCTAAGGAGATGGTTCCCGTTTCGTGCAGTTTTCTACAAGTATCGGCCGATGTTTCGTGAATGTATTCGCGTCTGCCGTTATGTACGGCAGATATGTGTGAGTGCATCCCACAGTAATAGACAGTTCGGTCGACTTCAATTTTGCACTGGATTCCTGATGTGTGCTCGAATTCGCTCAACTGTAGCAATTGTACGTAGACCTCTTCCTTCTTTGGCTCGATGTCGTCGACTTTGCATTCTTCTATGTCCAATAGTGAGAGCGTAGTGATATTTAAACCGCGGCCTCCGCAGTCGTACCCTATTAGCCCATTAGAGGTTAGGGCTAACAGTGCGATTGCAGTTAGTATGCTTGCGTAGGTCTTCATTCTGTCGTGGTTGGCTGGTTACTGGCCCATCCTCCGTCGGGGTGTCCGAGATATAGTCATCTTCGGAGTGGGGGTATTCCGGGGTAGGGGCTTGATGTGGCGAGGGTTTTAGCTTATCCATATGTACAATTCTAAACCTATTATTACTTATAGCTAACTTAACATTATGGTTTTTTAGGATTTGTATAATTTTATAGGGGCCTGTATATTGGTCGGATAATTTCCCCTTTTTGGGTTCTTTTAATAGGTATACGTTATCTCCTATCTTAAATTCCTTTACATTTAGTTTCCTATCGTAATATTTCTTAGATCTAATCTTAGCTTCTATTAAATTTTCGCGCGCGTTATCTTGTACGTCGCGGATTCTAGAGAACAATTCTCGAAGATAATGCGAGTATGTTTCGTTTTCTTCATTCTCTAGTGGCGGATCGTTGGAGGGGACACGCGCTATTTTGCCGAATATAAGTTCGTGCGGAGTGTATCGCGTGCCTTCGTGTACACTAGTGTTATATGAGAACGTAGCTAACTTCAAAAATTGATCCCATTCGCGGTTTTTATTAACATATTGTTTAAGGTATTCCCATAGTACATGGTGGGATCTTTCAATCGAACCATTCGATTGCGGTCTATAAGCTGTAGTTTTATATTGCTTAATTCTAAACTTACGTGCTATATTGCGCAACAGAGAATTAAGGAAATGTGACCCTTGGTCAGTTAACCAAGCTATAGGAGCGCCGTATATACATATGAATTCGTTAGTGAGTGCATCGGCTACGTCGGTTGCGGATGCGTGCTTTAATGGAATGGCTAGTGAATACTTAGTTAAAAGGTCCTGTATGGTAAGAATGTATGTATTTCCTAAAGAAGTTGTAGGAAGAGGTCCCATTATATCCATTGAGATTTTATCAAATGCTGTGCCTGGCGTATCTGTAAGCACCATTGGTTGTTTAGTTTTTACTCTTACTAATTTTTTCAGTTGACAATCTTTACATTTACGAATATATTCACAGACGTCTTCCTTCATCTTTGGCCAGGAGTATCGTTCTTTTAGTCGGTTATACGTTTTGGTTACTCCTTTATGGCCTCCTATCGCTGAGCTGTGGTTATCTTTTATAATTCTTTCTCTATCTGCAGGGAGTGGAATTTCGATCTTGTTTGCGCATACGAATATCTTAAGATTAGTGTCGCTTAATGTACGCTGCAGCAATGAATATATGATATTCCAGGTAATGCTATCTACATTGTCTTGACATATCGAGATTGACTGTAGGTCCAATTCTGTAACTACGTCCTTTAGTGAGCGTAGCGTTTCTTTGATAATTTCTATTTCAGTGGCGGCTGAGACTCTTTCTTTAGCGATAAGTGATATTAAGTGTCTGTTACCGTTGCAATTAACTTTTGCTCTGCCCAACGTGGCGTCTTTAATTACGGGTAGTATGTTATTATCATGCAACATTTGAGCTCCTCGTCCCAGCGGTACGCCTTGTTGCGTAGCAAATATAACAAGATTGTCTTTTCTGGTTATAAAGTTATCTGGAATAGTTATTATTTTGAATCTCGCGTTCGGTTCTCGTAATTCAAAGGGGGTTCTAGGGTTATCGAAGATTTGATTCTCTTCGTCTGAACTGGAGCTATCGTCAGTCTCGATTTCTTTGTCGGATTCATTTTCTGCGGTACTATCAACGTTATTTCTTGTTGATGAATTTACATTTGTTGGTATGGGAGAATCGACATTTGTTGGGGCTTGTGTTTTCTTATGTTGATTAGTCGAAAATAGTGATTCGTCGGAGTCGGATGTGTTTACAAGCGGGAGAATTTGTTCGATAACAGGGTTTCTAGATAACGCGTCGGCGTTAGCATTTATTTTACCTGCTTTGTATTCTACTTTATATTCGTACTCTAGTAATTTTAGACGCCATCGGACTAAACGCGATGATGGGTCCTTTACTGAGTGTAGCCATACTAAAGGCTTATGATCGGTCACTAACTGGAATTGTCGGCCATATAGGTATGGTCTGAAATAATTTACACTATATACTATTGCTAACAGTTCTTTCTCAATGGTAGAGTAGTTTATTTCTGCTTTATTCAATAGTCTCGATGTGTAGGCTATAGGAAGATCCTTCCCTATAGTGCCCTGGCTAAGTATTCCTCCAACCGCATATCCGGATGCGTCGGTAGTTACAATAAACGGTTTAGTGAAGTCTGGGTATTGCAAAATCGGTTCGTTACAAAGCGCATTGCGGAGCTGCGTGAAAGCCGACTCTTGTTCCTCTTTCCAGACGAATGATTCCTCTTTCTTTAGCAGATTCGTGAGAGGTTGTGCTATCTTGGAGAAGTTAGGTATAAACCTTCGATAGTAGCCCGCGAGTCCTAAGAATTGTTTTATGTTTTTCGCGTGTTTGGGTCTAGGGAAATCTTCGACCGCTGTTATTTTCTTGGGATCGGGTTTTACTCCGGCTTCACTTATTACATGGCCCAGGTATGTGACTTCTTTGCGGAGGAATTCGCATTTGTCGGGCTGGAGGCGCAGTCCTGCCCTTCTGAGTCGTTCCGCTAGTTTGTGGAATTTGATTTCGTGTTCTCGCAACGAACTGGAATACAATACTATATCGTCGAGATACACGAAGAGTTCGGCACCTTGAAGTCCCGACAGTACCTGGTCCATGAGCCTTTGGAAGGTCGCGGGGGCATTTTTGAGCCCGAATGGCATTCGTTTAAATTCATAATGCCCATACGGAGTGGAAAACGCGGTTTTATGTGTGTGGGATTCGTTCATCTTTATCTGGTGAAAACCCGATGCCAAGTCAAACACACTAAAGTATTTCGCGCTCCCCAGCTGATCGAGGATCTCTACTATGTTTGGTAAGGGGTAAGCGTCTCCGACTGTTTTTTCGTTCAGTGCTCGGTAATCTATTACCATTCGCCAACGCTTGTTACCTTGTGAGTCCGGTTTTTTGGGCACGATCCACAAGGGGGAGTTATATGGTGACATAGATGGTTGGATTACATCATTCTCAATGAGTTCTTGCACTTGTTTGTTAATCTCCTCCTTGTGCATCGGCGGGTATCTGTATTGTTTTGTGTGTACCGGAAGTTCGTCGGTCGTTGGGATGGTGTGTGTGGTGACGTTAGTAGAGTGTAGTTTGTCGGTAGGAAGGCGAAACAGATCATTGTAAGTGTGTATTAGGTTATGTACGTGTTTCGTTTCTTCCGTGTTTAGATGATCGAGTCGCAGTAGTGTCTTAATCTCGTCGGGACGGGATGTGTTTTGTTTACTTAGTGTTGCGACGTATTGTGTTTTCTTAGCGAAGGTCTCCTCATGCCCTAAGGTTGGGAGAGCGGCTTCGGAGGTTTTATGACTCTTGGTCGAGGGATGAGATTTGGAGAGAGTGCTTTTACGACTCTTAGAAGGGGGCGGTGAGCCCTCATGGTCTCGAGGATAGGATGTGGAGAATTTTTCTATCTCTTGAAGACTTATTCTAGGTAAGTTGAACTTGAGGTCCTTATCGCTTGTATTGACGGCTTTTATGTAGGCTATGCCGTTGCGGTTGGTGACGATGGCGTCTCCTAAGTAGATGTCATCGTTTACGTGGATCCGTGATATATACCCTACGCTAACGTTGGTATCGCTAACACGGAGCGGTAGTGTAGTTCGCGATCTTGCTGGGATCGTGAATGTTTGTTCGGCGTTGAAAGGGATTGAGGCCCCTTGCCAAATGATGCAGCGTTTGACGTAGTCTATTTTAGACGCGTCTTGTAAGAATTCGGAACCTAAGATTCCGTCTTGCGAGATTGGAAAATCGTCGGTGACGACGTGGAGTTTGATTTGGTGACCGAGGTATTTTATGCTAATAGTCCCGAGCGTTTTGATTTTATCGTTCGTAATTCCGCTAAGGAAGATCGTCGAACTTTTATCAATGTCGTTGCTGGGGAGTATTTGTCCTTGTTTAACAAGATTAGGCGCTGCACCTGTGTCTATCATAAAGCATGTCTCGGTCGATAATCCACCTGCGGCTATGGTGACCGCGGGCGCATGTGAAAAATCGTTCGGAGTTAACATTGCGATTCGCGTGTTTCCGGATCGTGTTCCGTGCTTATCGCTCTTATCGGGCGGTTCGTTTGAGAAGAGGCCCCTTGGTGAGGTGTACCCGACCTTCCCGCGGGGCTCGGTGCGTTTCCCGACTCATTTTTTTGCACGTTATTATTATATTCACGTTTTCTGCATTCTTCTATCTCGTGCCCGTTGTTTTTGCAATAGCGGCACCATTTATTGCGACGGTCGTTGTAACGAGTAGGCGCATTAGTGTTTGTGTTAATATTATTGTAATTTTGGCGTCTATCGCCATATGTTGGGCGTTCGTCGGAGAATCTCACCGGATCGTTACGCGTATTCTTCGGATAGCGTTCCCGAAAATAATTTTCGTTGCGCGGAGGCGTATTAGCGTATCCTCGACGCGTATGTTCGTTTCGCGGTGGTTCGGGTTCGCGGCGGTCACGTGTTTTATATCGATCGCGGTCTATTTCTTCCCGTTTTGCGAGTTCTTTCGCTCTCGCGAACGCCTCAGACGGGACGGAGTATAATCGTCTATCCATCTGCAATCTGTACTGCAGAGGGAGTCCTTCGCAGAAGGATCGTGCCGTGAGTTCGTCGATTCTTAGGGCTGTCTCATTATCTATGCGTCCCATTGCGCGGCGTTCGGCGTCTAAAATCGCGGATCGTAGATCTTTGACGCGGCTGATGTAATCTAACATGTGCTCTTGGGGTTTTAAGTATACGATACTAAGTTCTCCCCTGTATTGATCGATCGTTTTCGCGGGCCCGAATGCGTTATTTAATAGGTCGATCAGTTGTGTGATGCTTTCGCAGGGCTCCCCCTCGACGGCGCTATAGGCACGCCCGCTAAGCTTATTAAGTAAGAGTTTGGTGAGGTTGCGTTCGGATGTCGGGGGAATTATTTCTTTCGCGCGTTGGCATGCCCGTGTAAATTGCCTTAACGGTATATTATAACCGTCGAAAGTAGGCACGGTTTCGGTCGCTTCGCGAAAGGAGACCTTGGGGGACTGGGGTCGTCCGGAAGGTAACTCGGAATGCCCGGCGGAGTCGTCGAGCGATAGTAGAGGTTGGCCCGAGAGTCTGATAGACGGACTGGGCTCTCGCCGCAGCCGATTCACCTCATTGCGTAATATTTCGATTTCCGCGAGGAGATCGTTTTTGAGGGAATTCATATCCTCAGGGATGGTGCCCTGGGGTTGGCTCTTTCCCGGATTCCTTTCCATATTTTCGCGGAGCGTTTCGATTTCGCGTTCTCGTTTATCTGCTCTTTTCCGTTGCTCTTCGAGGAGTGCGGCCTCCTCTCTTAGGCTGATTTCTTTGGTTTTCGCGAGAGCTTCCCTAGTTCTAATACGATTTTGAGCTTCGATAATTTCGACTTCCTTTTGCTTTAATTTTGCTTGTATATCCGCGAGCTGTGCTTCAGTTAATTCCTTTCCCGCGAATTCCTTTTCAACCGATTCTTCCTTATCTCCCTGTCTTCCGCGCGTCCCGACCATAGCTCGGAAATTTCAGTATCCCACCGTTGCCACCAGTTTTGTTACGTCCGGGGGTGCAGTTGCGGCGTAAATTTTACGAAATTTAAATCTCGAACTACGAACTCGAACTGCGGGGCGGACTACGTCGTATTTCGGAATTACTCCGGGGATACCCACGACGACAGGTATTTCCTTTATGGTCACGGTTGCGTTTTGGGAGAAAGGGAGCGTTTCGTATAGGTTCGATTACTGACGAATCAGTCCATGTATCCGCGGAATCGTTCGAGTGAATCGTCGACGGAGTGGAAAATAGTGATTACTGTATTACCATCCGAGTCGATACGGTAGGGTTCTTCACCACGGCGGTACAGAAGGTAAGCTCGTTGGCAATGATAACAAGGGTGATCGATGTCACGTGTTTTCGACAGTCGGTAAAAATTGCAGACTGAGCAAACGACTCCGGTCGGTACGTCGCCGATAACGAGGAGATGCTTAGCGCAAGTTAACCACTCAGATTGCATGCCAATAGGTAAACGCATACGGCAATCCGTACAGAGAGCGGCACTTGTTTCCTTATTAATAAAACCGATTATCCGTTGGCAATACGGGAGGTTATTTAGGGTTTCTTCAATAGTTTCTTCCTCGGAATCATCCTCGGGGAGAAGCAAAGTGGTGGGGATGTCCAAGTGTGACGGTATTATTGGACACATAGGAGTTGATTGTTTAAACTAATGTTAGTTAAAATAAATAATTGCCATGAGGTCGATTTGAATGTTCTAACACGTTCACGAAGTTTCTAGATATTCTGGAAAGATTTAGAATTTTTCAAAGGGTTGACTGTAGGATACCTACTGCAGTTTTATGAGGGCCATAAACTGACCCTTGATAAAAAAAAAAAGGTTTCGCACGATTTCTCTTTTTGGGAGATGAGAAAATTTAAGACGCGCAGAGAATATTCTGGAAACCACGTGGTAAGCTAATATTTCTAAAATTGCAAGAGAATTTATTAGTTATTATTGTTAAGTGATTCAAAAATGCGTAGACGTAGTTTCCGAAATAGATTCTTGTATTTCGCGGGTTCCCGGGCAGAAGGGAGGCTCGTGTTGTAAAGAAATATCTTGAGCACCTACCTTATTTAATTTCCAAGGAATGGACAACGACTGGATGGCGATGATCCGGGGTACCCGCGTTGTAGAGGGTGTACAGGATGCCAGACCTTTCTGCAGATACCTTGTACGGCGTGGATCGTTGTCCGGGATGTCGTTCAATGGCACCTTGGAATTCTTGATTTCGATCGCGTGCAATTGCGTAGGCCACTCCCGTAATTTAACGTCCGCGTGATTATTATTATTATTATTAATGCTAAAAGGCACGGAGTCGCCGAACAATCTATCGTATTCCGTGTCGTTATGATAGTCGATTCCAATGAAATTAGAGAGACCACGTGTTGATTCAGTGCGATGTAGTCGTGCTGTTATACGCCGTAGTTGATTCTTTCTTCCTGCACGGCGTGTTTTAGGCATTATAAAATTTAAACATTCTGAACGTCGTTTCGCTTCTGCAATAACTAACGTGCGGCGGTCCTCACTGTTCGTTGTTGCTTTCGGCGAGAGATTATGAGCGGTTCGTCCTCTCTGAATAATCACTACGAGGTTCAGGAAATATTTCTATGTTATAGAATAGTAATTTGTTAGGAATGGATTATTTGACGCGTGTTTTAGCCATTGTAAAATTTAAACGTTCTGAACGTCGTTTCGCTTCTGCAATAATTAACGTGCGGCGGTCCTCACTGTTTGTTGTTGCTTTCGGCGAGAGATTATGAGCGGTTCGTCCTCTCTGAATAATCACTACGAGGTTCAGAAAATATTTCTATGTTATAGAATAATAATTTGTTAGGAATGGATTATTTGGCGTGTGCAGGCGAGAGAATTCGAGATGCGTTGTAGAAATAATATAGGCTTGGAGCTACACGAGGTTGGAACTAATTTAGAATGAATTTAGAATATATATATATATAACACTTTTATTCTAGTATAACACTACGAGTAATACAAAGTATCTAAGTTAAATTTTAGAGTTAGAATCTTAGAGTTAAAGTTAGAATTAGAGTCTTAGAATTAGAATTAGAATCTTAGAGTTAGAATTTGAATTTTAGAATTCGGAGAGAGTCTTAAAGGTGACTGCTCTGCTTGACGGCGCGATTAGAACTGAGCTCCTCTGGGCTCGCTCTGAGGTCCTTCGGTTTTCGGCAGCTCGGTTGCGGCGGCCGAGAGTGGGGGAACTCTCTAGAGTAGGGAGTTGCCGTGGTAGGGAAGTTCCCAGGTGCTGCGGAGCGCCGCGCTCAGGCACTAGGCGGAGTTAGATGTCATGGCCGGCATTGGCGCGCATTTCGAACGGTGTTATAAGAACTTAGAATTATTTTGCATAAGAGTGAAAAATTTAAGTAGCCGGACGTGACATTATAGAAAATTAATACTTACTTAATCATCTTCCTCGTCGGTGTCACGGCCAGCGAAACCGTAAGGAAGGGGCCGCCCCAGCTGAAGGGCCTCAAGGGTCCCGGATGGCCGGAATCATGAACGCCTCCTCGGGAGGCACAGGCACCACCTCCTGCACGGTACGCACTCCCGTTGCAACGTCAACGGACACCCGAAGAGAAAACGGGGTGCCCGCGGTCCGGCGGATAGCCGCACGGGCCCGTCCTAAACGGGTGGCGGGTAGCTCCGGCCCCATCACCGGCGCACGACGCACCGCACGCCTACACCCGGAGTATAAAGGCTCCCACCACGGAGTAAAGTCGGCACAAGCCACGCAGTTAAACCACAAATCAGATCTCATTATAATTTTTTTTTTATTAATCTTTGCGGCACAAAAGTTGTCATAAAACTAAACGATGAGATGCAGAAGCACCCCAGGACTCAAGAGTCACATATGAAACTAACTTTCTCACCTGATAAAAAGTTGTGAACCAAAGCAATACCATTAAAGATAAAATAAACACTTAATATAATATATTATTACAGGACACTCACACTCTTAATCTGCAACGCTGCAGCATCCGCGAATCAACGCGAGAAGAATCGACCGTATGAAATAACGGAATTCAAGCATAGCCCAGAGATATACTTTGAGAAAATTGGTCAACTACACTATTCCAAGAAAACATGGAAATTAGTAGTAAAATTAGACCTAGCACCCCTAAACTACAGACAGAAACAAATAAAAAGTTATCTAAAACAAACAGAAACAATGTGCGATTCAACTATTTTACGACTCCCTTATTATAAGAACATATGTATCAATTCGAATAATATCGCGAAACGAAAATTAAAATATTTGAATAACATAATGAATCAAATCAACACTATATACAAAAGACCTATAAACAAACGTCGAGGACTAATAGACGGAATAGGCTCAATAGCGAAAACATTATTCGGGACCATGGACGCAAATGACGAAAAACGCATAAACGAACAGCTAGAATTATTAGAAAACAATCGACAAGTAACAGAACACGCGATTAGAAACCAATTAAAATTAGTAAATGCTACTGTAGCGCATTTAGATAAATTAGAAAATATAATTGAACATAACGAAAAAATATTGCGAAAAATCATAACCGAATCTATTTCTTTAGAGGAAATACGTGACCATTTCAGGGCCATAGATACAATTATAAGCGAATTAGTAAAGGACGCAGAAAGTATAATGGAATATTTAACATATATACGAAAAGGCGAAATGCACCCTAAATTAATGCCAATTAATGACATTGTAATTCATTTAAAAGAAGCGGCAGCGCAACTGCCTGAAGGATTATATTTTCCTTTTAAAGTCCGCACAGACGACTGGTCAGCGATAGAAGAAAACACCGCGATAACAGCGTACTGTGATCCGACAACAATATATACTATTTTGCGTTTCCCTTTAATTGCGCAACCGATGATATTGTAATGAAATTGACTATGATATTGTAAAAGTAATAGAATTCCCCACACCATCCTGTAATAATGTATACAATTATATCAAAATAGATAATCAAATAATTGTTATAGATAAAGAAAAATTAACGTACGCGACAATGACGGAAAGCGAATTGCGAAATTGTAATAAAATTAATACACAATATGTATGTAAACGCAATTCACCTGTACACCGCGTAGATTTAGACGCACCATGCGAAATTCAAATGTATACGCAGCGACAACATTATCAGAGCAAATGTAATGTAAGACACTATGTCTCAACCCACATGTTATGGATAGTATTACACCAAGAGCACACTTGGTTATACTCGGCGGACACCGAACAAACGATAACCATACAATGTGACGGTCAGCTCGAAAATAAAATAATAAGAAATACCGGCGAAATTACGCTAAACGGAAATTGTAAACTGACAACGGACACAACAATAGAAACAGAAGAAAAAACATATGAAACCGTTCTAGAAACCTTTCTACCTAGTATCAATATAACAATCCCAAGAGACGGAAATATAACAAGACATAACGAAGACACGCTAGAAAATATCTCACAACATCGCTTAGAATTAACAAACCTCAAAGCCAAATTGACAGATATAAATAACGACTTACAAAACAACGAACAAAACTTCTATGCAAGAAACAATTTATCCGATGACATCTAGCGGAATAATAATAATATTAATTATAATAACCATTATAGTATTTTGGATAATAATACGACAAAGAAATAAAAACAAAAGACGACCATCAGTTAGGATAGTCGATGACTTTGACATACCAAGATCAATATTAAAAAGAAGCCAAAGTACTAGATTTTAGAAATAAGAAACGATTATAAAACTACATTGTAAACGGGAATTATAATTGTACGTAGCATTAGAAATAATTTTAACGTAAAATAAGAAAGGAATCGAAAAACTTCGTACCTCCGTTTTTCTTTTTTTTATGGGGGAGGGATGTTATAGCCCGAACTATAACCAGTAGTTATTAGGAATAATAATATTGTAAAACATTTTTACTTATAAACGAGCGCTCTCGCCAAACGCTCGTCGAACGAAAACGCTAACGCAGCGAAACACGCACGAAGCACGGAAATCGCGAGATGCAAGCGAAGGCCAGGGACTTCGACCTGCTTCGCTTGCACGGGCGAGGCCCTTGGAAACAAATCCCCGATTGGTTAATAATATTCACGCGTTTTTAGACCCAAAACGCGTGAATATTATTAACCAATCGGGGATTTGTTTCCAAGGGCCTCGCCCGTTGAAAATCAAAGAACAAAAGAGGATATAAGACGGAGAGCCCGCCCGCGAAGGCAGTCTCGAATAAAACTCCTAAACATCAAGACGGAGTCGCTAATAAAAATCCGGAACATCAGGACGAGACTCACTAATAAAAATCTGAATCATTAAGAAGAATTACTAATAAACGCTCGCTAGCCAAACCTCGAATGTCACGCGAATATTTAATTAAAGAAAAAACGAGAAATAAAGTGAAACCAAATTTAATCAGAAATAAAAGTGTATTTTAAGAGAAAGAAAAGAGTACAACACTCCTAACTTCCTACGAAGTCCTGCACGACCCGAGGATTCTCATCCTTTATTCGACGCAACCCCAGTGCCTTGCTCGAGGCACACAACATTATTTATTTTAATATTCGCCACAAATAATTCGTGTTTATCTAGCCAGTATATTAGCGGCTTCTCTGTATTTGTGATGTCAAGCTTTGCATTATAATCAAATAGTAAATATGATATTTTGGATGAACAGAAGGTCATATCGGTTTTTAAAAAAGATTGCACATATTTTCCGTCAAGATCCGATTTCATTATTACATACTGTAAATATGGCTTTGTATGTAACATTTCTATCCAGTATAAAAAAAAACTGGAAAATATATATATTATTACATATGTGTATTATAAAACATAATTTTAAACGTGAAGTTAAAAAAATAATAAACTTAAGTTCTTACAATTTTATGATAATTTATGATTTTAAGATTCTTTATATTTTTATTAAATCATAGTATATTACTGCAAAATTAGAAAATACTATAAATTCTTAACTGAAAGACACAAAAGTTCATTTTTTTAGTGAATATTGAAGTTAACGTACCCCTCAGACGGCTGTAGAGTGAAATAAAAAAGATTTTCTCTGTTCAAGATCTTATATTTGACTATGCCATTTTGCCACATTGTTAAGTCCAGCTTTATAATGTAATCGATTGACACGTCATATTCTAACCTATATATATTTCTTCCTATCCAATCGATGCAGAGATTCTGTGCATGTCTTTTAAGGTTAGTTATGTTTGTAATATTATTTTTATTTATATCTCAAATATCATTAGCTGACGTATATTTTTGTTCACAATAATCTGAATCTAATAAATTTTATGTTCTGCTACAGAATAAGCGATATCTCTTGCATCATATAAGAAACCAAACATATTAAAGAGATTAACGTAGGTTCTTGAATCCAGGTCCCATATTTTGATACTGCTCCCTGCTTTTATTAATAATTGAGGTATCGGATTTTCATGCGTGATTGATACGTTCATTAAATCCGTATAAGGCCCAACACCAGTTTCAGTATACGCTCGTACTCGGAAATAGTACGTCGTGTTAGGTTTTAGATTATGCTCTGTGCACTCCATTGTAGTTAAAATAGATTTGTCGTCACAGATTTAAATCTTTTCTAGATTCTCGATGAACCAACATTGCACTGTATATCCTTGTATCACTTCGTTTGCAAATTCAGGTTGGTTCCATCTGTAAGATAAATTTTAGCTTTTTCATATTTAATGAATTTTTAACAGAATTAATATTTTTATATGTATATGTTAAATTTGAGAAAAAAAAGGATATAGACTAAAAACTTAGATTCTTTACCTGAATGTAACAGAAATGTTGATCTTTTCATTTAAAAATTCATTGAACTCTACGAATGCTCTCGGCTCACTCGGAATTTTTCCTAGAGATTTTAAAATGTTACATATTAAAATGTCTAACAATAAGTTGATTATCTCGGTAAATAGAAAAGAAATAATTTAACGTAAAAATAAAAAAAAATAAAAAATAAACATATATTACAAAATTAACATAGCAAGTTTTTAAAACAATGAATTAACATAAAACCCTTGTGTATGTGTTTTAAGACTTAAGTTAGAAAAGTAATTGCTAAGTTATAATAAAAAAACTTCCAATAAGGTGCTAAACACTTTTTTAAAATTTCTTATTGATTCACAAATCAGAAGTATATTATTTGCGACTGATTTAAAACAAACAAGAAAAATAATGAAATTGATGGTGTTATCTAAATTTTGCTTTAATTTACATACAGTGTATACATTATTTTTTCTCTCTTTTCGACAGAATGAATTTTATATTATCCTTGTTATCAGAAAATGGTTTGATATTTTTTAAAATTTAATTTTCACTCTCTTGAATTTATATTATACTTACAACTTGTAAATATTTTGTTAATTTTTTATTAACGTTCTATATATTCATTGCATCTTACCAATAGATTTTGGGTTCATGAACATATTTGCAAATGTAACTTCATCGACTCCATCGACTTCATTTCTTATAGTAACGCTATCAGAATAATTCTGATCCGGCTGGAGATTTCGTAAAATGAGATGATTGTTGTTTTCGGGCACTGGAATATTCTGAATAAAATATAACATATAGAAAAAATAAGTAAGGCAACTAGGCCAGAAATTCCACGGTATCTTTAATGATAAATAAAATAGTCGTATATATAGAAATATATATAAATAATATTATCATAAAAATAACATATATATGTCGAAATAACTAAAATGAGCGTAAAATTGTTTGTTTTTAATAATATTAGCTTGATATTTTTATTTATAATTCCATTCCTCATTTATAATGTGTTAAATATTACGTAACATCATTTCTAAAATATTTATTCCTATTATTTTTCATCATATTTTCTTGCGAAATATCAAACATGATTCTTATATTAAAAAGAAAGTCACGCAGAATAGGCAGAATAAGGATTATTTAATAAGAATTCATAATCGTTTTTTTTTAATAAATAATATATGAAAATGTTACTCTCTTCGATTCCGAAGCGATTTTGTTGATAGTAATAGCTAATAATTTAGTTTTCTTGCGATTGTTAGTTAACTTTTTAAAATAAGCGAGTTTACTTTTTAATAATCCGTCAGTTATGATTAAAATTTCAATAATAACGTTTGTATTTCAAGAATAAACATGTTTAAAATATTCTCTTTTATGTGTATGTGTGTGATTATAGAAATTATATAAATTTTTATACTTAAAATCTTGTCGAAATTTTTTTTGATTATGGTTATATCTTTTAACGCAAAAAAATTCTTGAAAACAGGATACCATAAACTTTCGGTTGACATTACCACGATATATAAGAATATGTGCATATTCTACATATAACTATTTAAATGGATATCTATATTCATATGGCTATATATATAAATGGATATACTATAAATATTATATATATATATATATATATATACGAGTATATACATCTATAAATTTTTACTAGTTAAATTGGAATAGATTGCTGTTACGTATTATTGTTCATTTAACTATTGGCCCTATAAAGTTAATTGATACAATTTGAATTTTATTATACCAATATAGTCGACATTCCTTTATATGTATAATATATAGCACAAATGCAACTATCCTTGACACATAATATATAGCACAAATGCAACTATCCTTGACACATCAAAATGACGCTGACTCTTTGAATTAATTTAGTTTAATAAAAATTTATTTACAAGTCTTATTATAATTACAAGTCTTATTATATTATTAAATAATTATATATATTTAATAAAGTAAATAAGATCTTTTTGCAAATTGATGAAATATCACATAAAACTCAATTCAAGTGTCATATATATATATATATATATATATATATATATATATATATATATATATGTATGTATGTATGTATGTATGTATGTATGTATGTATGTATGTATGTATGTATGTATGTATGTATCAAAATAATGAAAAATTAACAGAAAATCTCATTAATATTAATAATTATTATTCTTAGAAATAACAATAGAAACACAAACATAATACAGTCAAATTTTAATATTTCATCTTGATTAAGTTTAATTTTGTACTATATTATACATCTATTTATAAACAAAATAAAATTTTCAAACTTTATACATCCTTTCTCATTGCATTATACTTTTTAGTTTTATATATAGTTTTATTTTATTATACAGTATGTAATATTATTATATAACACGTTTTAGTTACTCAAATAAACTGCACTATTACTTGTAATAACATTTAATTGTTTTTTAATGAAGCGAAAAAAATCTCTTACCTGCGTGAAAAGGTTGTCCAGAACGGTATAATTCTTTGTCGAAATCGCGATAGCTGCCTTCATCAGCATTAAACATTTCAATAAAACGCATAATCTTATCTTAAACATAATAACCTCTTCCTTCGGTGAATGTTGGCGCTCAATTTTTAATCACCAGTATTGTTTCTTTTTTATTCTATAAATGATTCAGATTTCATCTAATCGAATCGATACTTTATTATGTGCTCGATGAATTCTTTAGAATCTAGTTTGCGAATCGCGTTATTGTCTTCCAATATTACACTTTAATATATCTTTTATGATCAATCACAATATTCTAGTAAATAGTAATTTTTATAATTTTTCTATGGGAACCAATAACAAAAATGAATACGAAGCAACGCGTATTTACTTGATTGTATCCAAGATAATAATTTATCTTTGTTGTAATTTCTTTTGATATTTCGTAAATAGATAATTAATAAAAATATAATCGAACAATTAATAAGCAATCCGAAAATCATAGAATTATAAATTTTCTGTCACTTTCACCGCTATTCAACCATAAAATATTATCCACATTGAGATATTTGTCATTTTTTGTTTCACTAAAATATAAAAAATTATGATTACTTCTTTTATGCATATTGTATACTACGCATGTTTTTAGGATCCACTATATGTGCATATTGTTGTGTGACGTTTATATAACAGTATTTGAATCAATAAATGATGCGGAACGTTGTCTTTTCTCGTGGCATCACAATCGTAACTGACATCGCAGATTAGACTGATCGTGCCTTATTTGCTGCGCTCTGTATGATTCATTTCGCTCTGCATGATCGATGATACTCACAATCAATGTTATTTCCAACAGTTACTTTTTCTAACACAGAGAGAATTTTCTTTTAGAATTTACCTACTTTAGAATTTACCCCAGAAAATCATTTAGTAATCGTGAGACAATATGGTATAAAAAAATTTAAAAAATATGTTTGATTAATTTTACTATACTTTTAGTAAAATTAATCAAAAATATTTTATATTTTATTGTAATAAATATTATTATTTTTTATTGTGATAAATAAACGTCAACTGATTTACGCCGTGCAATTCAGAAAACTGAACCTTCTATTTATTAGTTTTGCAGGTTCTCACTCTGTCATTTGTCATTGCAAAACTGATCATTTCACGTAATCGGCACTAAAATTTTTTCAAACTACAGACTTCAAGCTTTATTTTCGTATTTTAAACACCTAAATATCATAATTATTAGCTGAGTTATAAATTCTTGAACTTTTACCATTTTTTACTACTTTTTAAGTGTACCGTTTTTTTTTTTGGCCAAGTATCTTTTGGCAGAAAGCAGCTGATTCAAGCATTAATTTGCTAATTAAATTGAAATTAATAATTAACAGAAATCAGTTGATAACTGTCAAAAAAATATTAATCGAGTTAAAAGTATTATAACATATTATTAATAACAACATTTTTATTTTAGTTTTTATAACAGGTTATTATTTTAAAATTAGCAAATTAACGCCTTTAATCAGCTGATTTAAACGCTTTCAACATCTTTGTATATTATAACGTATATCAAAATAATTTGAAATTCACAGAAATTTGAAATCAGACAAGTCGCAAGATGGAATTTATATAACACAGAATAAATAATTAGATGACATAAGATAAGATACAAGTAGAAAAAAAACAAAATAAACAGCGAATGTTACTTTCATAATTTGATAGCAATCGAGCAATATTGCATGAATGATAATTTCTACAGATTCAACGATTTCAATTTAAAAATGAAACGTTATATTTTTAAAATATTAATTTAATGTTTGTTTGTATAATTAAGCATTTAGAAAATCGGTTTTTATATTGACGAGAAAATATCGATGATTACCACCTTGATTTAAAAACGACTTTTTTATGAGATAATTTTTGTCTGAAATTATACATATATTTTGCAATACGAAGTTTTGTATCACAAGGAATTATCTTAGGAGCAGTGGCATATTCAGAATTTTGTTTCGGGAAACTGAAACTGTGTAGACGAGCAATTACATAAAAAAAATTCATATTTAACAATTTAGCAATGGACTATAGTTTTATTTACTTAAAAAAACTGCTCAATAAATCCAAAAATGTTGACAACTTAGTTCAGGGACTAAAATAAAAATTTTATTATATATTATTCGTTGACCAACTTTCAAAGGAGGCTCTTGAGGCTGCTTACAATAAAGATATCAGATATTATCGTGAGCATCACACGAAGAAATCCAGTAAACGGGACAGTAATGAAGATCTTTTTAAAAGAGAGCTTTTAAGCTTAGATCCATATATTGCGTTATTAGAAAAAAGTTAAAAAGCACTGCGTATTTCCAAAGGAAGTCGAACAATTTTTAGAATTCGCAAATAAAAATTAACATATATATAAACAAGCATACATACACTCGCGAATGCATATATTCTCAATTATATTATATTATAGATACATATAATTTTTTATAAACTAGAACAACACAAGCGCGACATTCTTCGATTTTATATTAAAAAGAATAATTATTAAAATAATAATATTCTTTGACAGAATCAACTGATAACTGTTAAAAAATATTAATCGAGTTTAAAGTACCATAATATATTATTTAACACAAATTATTATTTTAATTTTTAAAACATATTATTATTTAAAAATTTAATTAACAAATTGACGCTTTAATCAGCTGATTTCTGTCAAAATATATTACTAAACCGTTAATTAGATAATTAAATTTCAAAGTAATAATGTTATAAAAATTAAAGTAGTAATGTTGATAATACTTTATCCTCGATTAATATTTTTTGACAGAAATCAGCAAATAACTGTCAAAAATAATAACCGAGTTTAAAGTAGCTTATTTCTATTAAAAAATATTAATAAATCTTTTCGTCAATAAAATCGTAATTAGTCTCGATTATCAAAAAATTCTTGTAGAAAATTCTATTTTTTTGTTAACACTTTCTGTTCATGATATAAATACTAAATTTTTATTGCACAGCATAATTAATTAATAATTAATTAATATATTTTTTTAAGCATAGATTGCAATACATGCATAAAAATATGTGACTTAATTATGCAATGCATACAAATTTATTATTTAAATCATTAACAGAGAACAAAAAAATAGAATTTTCTACAAGAAACTTTCGATCAAAATATCTGTGTTCCCATTAAATTCGCGCGTCTGTACACATCCATCTCGCTGCACATCTCGCGCGAGACTGGCCGCAAACCGCAAGACTCAGAGCAGCGGTATCGCCAAGCGCAGCTATACGTCCGTCACGCTGCGGGTCTCGCGCGAGACTGATTTTCGATCTCGAGACATTACGATTGCGAGACTGATCGTCATCGTATGGGTTGTGTTTAATCATACCGCTGCTAAGAGTCTTGCGGTCAGTCTCGCGCGGTACAGACGCGCGAATATAATAGAAGCGCAGATATTTTGATCGAAAAAGTCTTGTAGAAAATTCTATTTATTTTTGTTCTCTGTTAAAGATATAAATAATAAATTTTTATGCATTACATAATCAGTTCACATATTTTCGTACACGTATTGCAATCAACGCATAAAAAATATTTATTAAATAATTATGCAATGCATAGAAATTCAGTATTTAAATCTGAAACAAAAAGTGCGAACAAAGAAATAGGATTTTCTACAAGAATCCATTGATAATCGAGATAATCACAACGTCGAGATTAATTATGATTTTATTGACGAAAGGATTTATTTATATTTTTTCATAGAAATCAGCTACTTTAAACTTTAATATTTTTGACAATTATCAGCTGTTTTCTGTCAAAAAATATTAATCGAAGATAAAGTATTATAACGTATTATTTACAATATATTATTATTTTAATCTTTTTAACATATTATTGTTTTAAAATTTAATTAGCAAATTAACGCTTTATTAATATTTTTGACATACATCAGCTGATTAAAGTTACTTTGCTAATTAAATTTTAAAATAATATTATGTTGTAAAAATTTAAATAATAGTATGTTTTAAATATAATGTTATAGTACTTTGAACTCGATTAATATTTTTTGACAGTGATCAGCTGATTCCTGTATCATTCTCTTTAACATAAAATTAAGGAATCGCGCTTGTGTCGTTCTAGTCCCGTTCTAAAAATGGCATGTTAAGTCGATTCTCGCAAGTATTGTTGCCTCTTTTTTGCGATGTTGATTAACTGCCTCGATTTGCGTTGTACGTTATATCCATAGCATCGAAAGGTTGTCATCGCGAGGATTAATAGTTTAACAGTTTGTTCAAAATAAAATAAAATAAAATAATAATAAAATATGTTTTAAATAATGTTACAGTATTTAAAACTCTGTTAATATCTTTGACAGTTATCAGCTGATAATCTCGATGCTACGAATATAACGCACAACGCGAATTGAGACAGCCAGCATTGCGGAAAAGAAGCAACAATACTTCCAGACTTTCGAGAATCTACTTAACATGTCTTTTTTTATAAAGGGACTAGAACACAAGCGCGCGCTATGCGCGCGCCATTCTTCAATTTTATATTAAAAAGAATGATATTATAAAAATGATATTTTTATATAAAGTTTATTTAAATTTGATTAACATTTTTTGACAGAAATCATATAATTAAAGCGTTAATTTGCTAATTAAACTTAAAAATAAAAATATATTATAAAAATTAAAAATGTTATAAATAATATTACATATAATATGTTTACTACTTAAAATTCGAATAATATATTTCATTGTTTGCACAGATAACTTATATATATATAATACAATGTACTATCGAAATATACAAGCAATAAATTTTTGGCTATTCTTTGAATATCAAAAATCGATACTTTGTAGCAGCGAATTCTATATGGCGCAAACTTTTATTATGTATATCAAATAAAAGAATTTTCATACTCGTATTTATTTGGTATAAAAATAATCTGCAAACAACGTACTATTGAAAAAAACAAGCGATAAATTATATTGGCTCTTTATATTAAATAAATACGAGCATACAAATTATTTTAAACTATATAATATACATAATATAAGTCTGCGCAGTATAGGGTTCGCGGCTATAAAGTTTCATTTTTAAATATACTAAAAAAAGAAAAAAATTAATCGCTTGTTTTTTGTTAATAGTACATTGTATGCAGATTACTTTTATACCAAACAGATTCGAGCGTACAAGTTTTTTTTATATAATACACATAATATAAGTCTGAGTTTTATAGGTCCGCGGTAATAAAGTATAGATTTTTAATATTTTAAAAGAGTCAAAAATTAATTGATTTTTTTTTTAACAGTACATTGTATGCAGATTATTTCTGTACCAAATAGATTCGAGCTTACAAATTTTTTCATTTAATACACATAATATGAATCTGAGTTTTAATAGGTTCGCGGCTATAAAGTATCGATTTTTAATATTTTAAAACGCGCCAAAAATTATTCGTTTATATATTTCAACAGTACATTACCTGCAGATTATGTTGGTACCAAGAGCAAACGAGCCTACAGACTTTTTGATGTAATATACGTAATTTAAATCCGCGCCGTATGGGGTCCCCGGCGATAAAATTTCGATTTTCAATATTTTAAAACGAGCCAAAAATTAATTGTATATATATTTCAATAGTGTATTGTTTGCAGATTATTTTGGTACCATAAGCATACCAGCGTTCTACTTTTTTGGTCTAATATACGTAAAATGATTCCGCGCCGTATGGGGCCAGCGGCTTAAAAATTGTAATTTTCAATATTTTAAAACGAGCCAAAAATTAATCTTTTATATATTTCAGCAGTACATTGCCTGCACATTATGATGGTACCATCAACATACCAGCCTACAAACTTTTTGGTATAAAATACGAAATATAATTGTTCGCCGTATGGGGTCAGCGGCTTATAAATTTTAATTTTCAATATTTTAAAACAAACCAAAAATTAATTGTATATATATTTCAATGTTCAATAGTTTTGTTTGCAGATTATTTTGGTACCATAAGCATATCGGTGTTCTAGTTTTTTGATCTAATATACGTAAAATAAATCCGCGCCATATGGGGTCCCCGGCGATAAAATTTCGATTTTTAATATTATAAAACGAGCCAAAAATTATTCGTTTATATATTTCAACAGTACATTGTCTGCACATTATGATAGTACCATCAGCATACCAGCGTACAAACTTTTTGGTTTAATATACGTAAAATGAATCCGCGCCATATGGGGTTCGCGGTTTACATATTTTAATTTTCAATATTTTATAACGAGCCAAAAATTATTCGTTTATATATTTCAACAGTACATTGTCTGCACATTATGATGGTACCATCAGCATACCAGCCTACAAACTTTTTGATCTAATATACGTAAAATAAATCCGCGCCGTATGGGGTCCGCGGTTTAATAATTTTAATTTTTATTACTGTAAAACGCGCCAAAAATGATTTGTTTATATATTTCAACAGTACATTGCCTGCACATTATGATGGTACCATCAGCATACCAGCGTACAAACTTTTTGGTCTAATATACGTAAAATGATTCCGCGCCGTATGGGGTCTGCAGCTGAAAAATTTTCATTAATTTAAAACGAGCCAAAAATTATTCGTTTATATATTTCAACAGTACATTGCCTGCACATTATGATGGTACCATCAGCATACCAGCCTACAAACTTTTGGGTATAAAATACGAAATATAATTGTTCGCCGTATGGGGTCAGCGGCTTATAAATTTTAATTTTCAATATTTTAAAACAATCCAAAAATTAATTGTATATATATTTCAATTCTCAATAGTGTTTGTTTGCAGATTATTTTTATACCATAAGTATACCGGTGTTCTAGTTTTTTGATCTAATATACGTAAAATAAATCCGCGCCGTATGGGGTCCCCGGCGATAAAATTTCGATTTTTAATATTATAAAACGAGCCAAAAATTATTCGTTTATATATTTCAACAGTACATTGTCTGCACATTATGATAGTACCATCAGCATACCAGCGTACAAACTTTTTGGTTTAATATACTTAAAATGAATCCGCGCCATATGGAGTCTCCGGCGATAGAATTTCGATTTTCAATGTTATAAAACGAGCCAAAAATTATTCGTTTATATATTTCAACAGTACATTGCCTGCACATTATGATGGTACTAATAGCATACCAGCCTACAAACTATTTGATACAAATAAACTTTATGGAAGGGCATTGTACATGTGTGCAACTGTACGAGAACTGTTTAAGAGATAACAGAACTCTTGAAATTTAGTTTTATCTCATCTTTTTATTCGAAAATACGTGTTTTTCCGTTAAAAATTATTGTTAAAAAACTTTCTATTTATTTATATCAAATAAACTATATGGAAGGGCATTATACATGTGTGCAACTATACGAAAACTTTTTTTAGAGATAACAGAATTTTTAAAATTTAGCCCGATCTCATCTTTTTATTCGAAAATATGTTTTTCGTAAAAATTAATTTAAAAAAAAAATTTCCATTTATATTTATTACGTAAACATTATGGAAGAGCATTGTACATTATTGTTACTGTACGAGAACTCTTTTAGAGATAGCAAAACCGTTGCAATTTAGCCAGCATCTTATCTTTTTATGCGAAAATACAAGTTTTTCGTAAAAAGTAGTTGTTAAAAAAATTTTCCATTAATTTTTATTACATATACTTTATGGAAGAGTATTGTACATGATTGTTACTGTACGAGAACTGTTTTAAAAATAGCAGAACTCTTGAAATTTTGCCTGATCTCATCCATTTAATAAAAAATACGATTTTTACGTAAAAAATAATTGTTAAAAAATTTTCTATTTATTTTTATCAAATATACTTTATGGAAGAGCATTATATATGACTGTGCGAAAACTGTTTTAGAGATAACAGAACTTTTGAAATTTAGCCTGATCTCATCTTTTTAATCAAAAATACGATTTTTTTGTAAAGAATAATTGTTAAGAAAGTTTTCTATTTATTTTTATCACATAAACTTTATGGAAGAGCATTGTACATGATTGCCACTGTACGAGAACTGTTTTAGAGATAACATAACTTTTGAAATTTAGCCTGATCTCATCTTTTTAATCAAAAATACGATTTTTTCATAAAGAATAATTGTAGTCGACTGTAATCAAAAACCGTACTCAAAACTACTCAATCGCAAAATTAATAAACACGTATTCTTCAGATTTTAACAATTTACTCGCTAATTGCAATATCCCTTGATACACATAATTTTCTATACACTGTTAACTCCTCGATGCACACACCTGTCAAAATATGCAATGACAGCCGCTCACGAAATAAGCGCAACGACAGAACCAATCGGCAACGCGGAAAAGAAGCAATAATACATTTCGAAACTTTCGAGATGACTTCGATACATTTGAGGACTTCGAGACTTTCGAGAATCAATAACATGTCTTTTTTAAAGAGGGATTATTGCAAAAATTGAATTTTACCATTTTTATATTTATAAATATTCTTTTTTTTTTTAAATTATATTGCACTCAATACTTCATTTTAAAAAAATTACATTAAGCTCTTTTATTTATATATTAATGTAACAATTTACAATTTAACAATTTTAATGGAAAAAATTACAATATACTGTATATAAGAAAAAATGTGAAAAATCTTACTTTCCGTATTTTTTTATGTGTAAGAAAGATAAATTAAGTATAATTAATAATATAATAATATTGATTACAATGCTTGAAATATGTGTAGATATTTTTATAATTTTTTATTAATTTTAATTGAAGTTATAGAATTTTGGCGTTTTCGGCTAAAATTTCTGTGTATTATTGTGGCGTCGAAGATTAACAATACTCGGATACGCAAATATAGAGATACGAAATGTCAACAACTTTCAAAGTCCTTGATAGGTATTTTACTGATCTTTCAACAAACACAAATAGATATCTGAGCATAATAGACGATATTTTGTAATTTGAAGTATCTAATCGTGAAAATCAAGAAAATTTAATTATTTTTCTCATTTCAACATATAATTATATGATTATATGGCAAATAGAGAGCAGTGCGAGACATATTTTGAAGAAAAGAAACTAATATAAAAGAAAACTAAAATAGAGAGATTGTTAGAAAAAAAATTATGTTATCTTTTTAAAGTTCCAAATAATGAGCTATATTGCAAATTTTACATCGATATTAAAAAAGAAGCCAGATGTTACAAGTGGAAATATTTATTATAAATCAAAGCTTATAAATTGACAATGACCAATTTACATACAGACATATACCTATTGTTACGTCCAGACTCAAGGAAGGAAGAGTCGAAGGGAAGGACGTAACTAAATTTATTTTCGAACGACGGCAGACTATCCGTCTGTTCGATCCGAACGAACGTCTGGGCCCAAATAGGTCAACGACCGCAAGGGTCGCTCTTACTCTATTTAAAGGACCGTTCGCTCGGTGGTCCCTTTTCGGCAAGAGAATTTAATCTCTTTTGCGCAGGATGGGACCTTGTGCGATCTCGGTTTACGGGAATGAGTGGGAACGGGGTTGTTAATAAATAAAAATCATTTGTGTTGAAATTGATAAATTTATTCCTAATATAGAGACGAAAGAGGTTATATACATAATAATATAATCGACGGACTTAGTTGCTAATGAAAGTGTGAGTGTATGTGTATGGGTCGCGGGTGATACATTAGTACGGAGGGCGTCAATCGAGACAACGAGGGAAAGTGTTATTGTTTAAATTTTAGGGTCCCGATTGGTGGTTACAATAATTTAAACGATAATAGATATATAAATTTGTGTCATGGGAGATTTGTGCGTGTGAGAGAGAATGCTAGGTTATGAGAGTTCGGTAATTATGGCGGTGGAGGGGGGATAGGTTCGTAGGAGAAGGTGTGCAGGGACGACTAAAGGATATCTGCGCCCGGGAACATACCAGGGGATGATGTTATTCCTATCAGTGGTCTCTAAAAATTCTCGTAAGGCCTCGTGGTCTACGGGGCCTGGACCAATTGTGAAAGCTCCCTCAGGGACTTCTCGTATCCCTGGGAGTTGATTTATCAACCAAGCTCTAAATTGCTCGTATGAGAGCTTGGCAGGCGATTCTGATTCTTCGGAATCGTCGTCGCCGATATCTATTACTTCGAACTCTTCCGGATGTTCCCTATTCGCAGAGGACGTTGGGGATGAGGGAGGAGAATCCTCGAGGATGATTGTTGAGGGAGCCGGAGACGGAGATCTAGGTGGATCAGGGCGTTCGGGAGAAGCAGGGGGAAGAAAGGGAGAAGGGCTCCGCGGAGAATCGGCGTCCTCAGAAGAAACAGAGGAGTGAGGGGAAGGGGCCCGCTGAGGTATAGCGGGTTCGGGAGAAAGAGGAGTTCGCGGGGAATCGAAGAGTTCTGCAGAAGCAGAGGTAGCGGGAGACGGTGTCAGCGGGGTTTCTGTACGTTCGGGTGAGGAAATAGGAGAGACCGTAGGGTGATATGTGTTAGTTGTCTCTGTGTGAATCGGCGTGTTAATTTTTTTTTAGGAGCCGAAGGTTTCGCCCGCAGCCAGACTCCGTGCCAACGCTTTCCTTAACCGCCTATTACGCCGGTTTCGCGCCAATTTAGCAGCGGTTCGCGAGGGTCGTCTCCTTGGATTTTCCACTACGAGAGCGAACAATAAAATAACCGGACAAGAAGAGTTCTTACTGAAAAAAATAACTCTGGGAGTTCTTGTAAGAGAAAGAAAAGGGGATATATACGAGGGTTGTCTGAAAAGTTTCCGACCTAACAAAGATACAAGACATTTTTTCTTCAAATAAATTTTTATTTTTCTACATAGTCTCCTTGTAAGTCTATACACTTCTCCCAGCGATGCTCCCATCTCTTCAACCCGTCCAAATAGTACTCGGCGTCTTTCTCTGCAAAATAGTTGTTTACGAAGGTGATGGCCTCCTCATTCGACGAAAATCTCTGTCCTCCGAGCGCAACTTTTAGCTTAGGGAAAAAAAAAGTCGCTTGGGGCTAGATCTGGTGAGTAAGGAGGGTGGTCAAGCAGTTCAAACCGTAATTCGTGGATTTTCGCCATGGCAACCGCTGAGGTGTGAGACGGCGCATTGTCTTGGTGAAATAAAATTTTTTTTTCTGCAAATGTGGCCGTTTTTCCGCAATTTCTGCCTTCAGCTTGTCAAGTACTGATGCGTAGTATGCTCCTGTAATGGTTTTTCCTTTTTGAAGATAATCGATTAAAATAATTCCATGACTATCCCAGAAAACAGTTGCCATCACTTTCCCAGCCGAAGGAACAACCTTTGCTTTTTTTGGAGCCGATTCCCCCTTCGCAGTCCACTGTTTTGACTGTGTTTTTGTTTCTGGAGTATAATGGTGTATCCAAGTTTCATCTACAGTAATTAATCGGCGCCAAAACTCTGATTTATTGCGCCTAAACTGCGCCAACAGAGCGTTGGAAATGTTCATTCGAACACGTTTTTGGTCCAAAGTGAGCAAACGCGGCACCCAACGCGCGGACAGCTTTCTCATGCCTAAATCTTGATTCAATATATGACAAACAACGTTCTTTGGACATGTTCATAGCCTCTGCTATCTCTCTAACTTTAATTCGACGGTTGTCTAGCACCATTTGGTGAACTTGAGCGATATTATCGTCAGTGGTTGCAGTTTTTGGACGTCCCGAACGTTCATCGTCACCCAAGCTGGTACGGCCACGTTTAAATTCAGCAGCCCAAAATTTCACGGTGGTAAATGATAGTGCAGAGTCCCCGTACACAGCGTCCAACTCGTCTTTGATTTGCGTAGGCATATTGCCTTTCAAAAACAAATATTTAATGACAGCTCGATACTCGATTTTTTCCATTTTCACAAAAACACTCACATCGACTCACTCAAATGATTGTCAAACAACAACTGCGCGTCCAAAATGGCTGAAATTTTGGTGAGTACCTTTCAAAGCATGCGCAAACACATTCCCCAACTTTTGTTTACGAGTGCTGCCATCTTCATGTTGAGGTCGGAAACTTTTCAGACAACCCTCGTATATATATTTATTTTTATATAATTTTGATATTTTAATTATTTAATAATTTAGTTAGTTATTTTATTACTTATTTGTTCGTTCGTTCGTTCGTTCGTTCGTTCGTTCGTTCGTTCGTTCGTTCGTTCGTTCGTTCGTTCGAGAGAGAGAGAGAGAGAGAGAGAGAGAGAGAGAGAGAATGGAAGAAATCACGGATTGCTCTGCTATCGCGGGAAATCCGGAGTGATTTCGAGAGAGAGAGAGAGAAGATGAAAGAAATCACGGATTGCTCCGCTATCGCGGGAAATCCAGAGTGATTTCGAGAGAGAGAGAGAGAGAGAGAGAGAGAGAGAGAAAATAGAAGAAATCACGGATTGCTCCGCTATCGCGGGAAATCCGAAGTGATTTCAAAGATAAGGGGATGATAGAAATCACGGATTGCTCCGCTATTGCGGGAAATCCAGAGTGATTTCGAGAGAGAGAGAGAAAATGGAAGAAATCACGAATTGCTCCGCTATCGCGGGAAATCCAGAGTGATTTCGAGAGAGAGAGAGAAAATGGAAGAAATCACGGATTGCTCCGCTATTGCGGGAAATCCAGAGTGATTTCGAGAGAGAGAGAGAAAATGGAAGAAATCACGGATTGCTCCGCTATCGCGGGAAATCCAGAGTGATTTCGAGAGAGAGAGAGAAGATGGAAGAAATCACGGATTGCTCCGCTATCGCGGGAAATCCAGAGTGATTTCGAGAGAGAGAGAGAGAGAGAGAAAATAGAAGAAATCACGGATTGCTCCGCTATCGCGGGAAATCCGAAGTGATTTCAAAGATAAGGGGATGATAGAAATCACGAATTGCTCCGCTATTGCGGGAAATTCAGAGTGATTTCGAGAGAGAGAGAGAGAGAGAGAGAGAAAATAGAAGAAATCACGGATTGCTCCGCTATCGCGGGAAATCCGAAGTGATTTCAAAGATAAGGGGATGATAGAAATCATGAATTGCTCCGCTATTGCGGGAAATCCAGAGTGATTTCGAGAGCGAGAGAGGGATAAGGATGGGGGAAGAAAGGACAGTTTTTCAAAGTTAGAATTAAACAAGGAAAATAAATTAATAAATCAAAAAGGAAAACAATTATAATTTAATTGAAGTCCCAGAATTATTTTTTAGTATAAGGGTGGAGATGTGGCACGCTTGATAAACTTACTACTTATGGAGTGCGCAGGTAGGTGTTAACTATTCCGATTATCCCAGGTGTGAATCTGGCTAAGGACTCCTCCGTGAGGATGGTGTTCCACTCACAGTTGTTCACTCGCGAAAATCGTCGTACTCGGTGAGCACTGGGCACACGATGATCTCACAAGTGTCACTGCGAATGCTCACGAGTTCGAGATTCGAACAATTTACTCGAAGGATGGTGATATAACTTTTCACGAATGATCCGCGTGCGTAGGTTTGAGAAAAGATTGAGATTCTCTGAGAGATGCCGCGGGTATATATACCTTCTTGCTCCTCCTTCCCGTTAGTTTGTTAATATTTCCTGACGAATAGGGAATTTTTCAATAACGCCCTTTCAGTCCCGGAGGCGTCTCTTGACTTTAAAAGTTTACCGGGATTGGTCAGGGCTTTTGTTTAGGGCCCTAGGTTTTGACCAATGGAGAATTTGTTGAGGTTTATATTTTTATTATCCTCTCGAGATTATCTCGGTGATCTGTCAGGCGGCATTTGTTTGGATTCGGTTATCGCTGTTAGTCTGGTAAAATTTTATTCGTTTTCAAGTGGAAGTTTTCTTCTAAATTTTTATTGATTTTCAAGTGGAGATTTCCTTCTAAAAAGTTTTTATTACTTTTTAAGTAAAATTTTCCTTAAGAAGAAAAATTTTTATTGCTTTTCAAGCGCGAGTTGTCAACTAGTCAAAGCAAAATTTCGGGCACCGCGAGTTACATCTGGTATGTATATATCTCTTTTTTTTAATTTTTACGATTAACCGTCTCCGGTCAGCTGCTTCGCCTGCCAGATCATAGTCTTATTCCCACGCCTGTGATTTTTCAATCATCGCCTTGCGTTCTTTGAAAGAAAAGAATCGTGGAGTCCACAGGACGTAACACCCCCCGCCTTAGACAAATGTTGGGGTGTAAAACACGACATTTGCAAAGAGAATTATATGGGATAATCCGATTCTTTTCTTTCGGAGGAATCACGACTTGTTGATTGGAAGGGCTCACATTTAATTTTTATTTTATTAAATGTGTTACCTTGAATTATTAATTATCTTCTTAAATTGTGTAGAGAAGGAGGAAAGACAAGGCGACCTCCAAAACCCCTTCCTTTGTTCTTTCGTCCTTCTTGTGTCGTTTTATTTTTTACTCATAGCTTATTTCTAATTGTACTTATTTATTTAAATTTACTACCGCTAATACATGTAACGCAGGTGTGGAGCCCTTTTTCTATCGTATGAAAATTCTAATGAAAATAGAGGGATATATATGTATATATATACGAGGGTGGTCCGATAAGTACTTAGCCTCACCGCCCGATGGTGCCAGTATCACAAGAGAGATTTACTATCGTGTAGTACATTCTCGTAGACGGCTACTGTCAAAATTTCAACCGAATCGGACTCGTAGTTTTGTTTTGACCGCGTGTGGGAGCGAGCGTGTCCACGGATTTTAGAAAAATGGAAAAAGAGCAATATCGGTCGGTGATTCGATTCTTGTTTTTGGAAGGGAAATCGCGCAGCGAAATCAAAGAGCGCTTGGATAAGCGCTCTTTGATTTCGCTGCGCGATTTCCCTTCCAAAAACAAGAATCGAATCACCGACCGATATTGCTCTTTTTCCATTTTTCTAAAATCCGTGGACACGCTCGCTCCCACACGCGGTCAAAACAAAACTACGAGTCCGATTCGGTTGAAATTTTGACAGTAGCCGTCTACGAGAATGTACTACACGATAGTAAATCTCTCTTGTGATACTGGCACCATCGGGCGGTGAGGCTAAGTACTTATCGGACCGCCCTCGTATATATATAAGAAAATATATATATGTTATATATAAAGAAAAAGAAAAGAACTAGGCACGTTTTTTGTTATTACGTGTTCGAAATTATCGGTGATATCGTTGATGACATGCACTGAGATGAAGAGATCGACTATTTGTAATAGACAACAAATATTTTATTTGTGATAGAATCGATTACAATAAATAATCGCGAGAAAAAAAGAGCACAGAAAGTTATCGTAAACGAGATGTTTGCTAGACAGCTGTCGATAGCGAACTGAACTGGATTTCGGCGAAAAATAAGTATGTCAAGGACGCGAACGTTATAATGCCGAACTGCTGATTTACAGTTGCGAGGTGCTGCGAGACGCGCGGCAAGACGCTCGAGACGCGGAAAAAACGTAAACACATTCGCTCGTGAAGCCGAGCCGATGCACGACTTTCGCAGAAATAGAATTAAAATAAATGAAATGATAAAATGAAAATTACATAGAGATCCGAGAATTAAGATTAAAGTATTTTAACATTACCGCCCGCCTCAGGGGCGTGATAAACGCCGCTGAAGCAAATAATAAAGAAGGATACGATATAATAAATAAAGGCTGAAAGAAATAGTTCAAAGAACTTGATGACGGTTAGCGCAATTAATACTAGGCATACAAAACCGGTAGATGCAACCTACGAAAATAACTCAACGCGAGTAACCGAATGTAATTACGGATAGAGATTGCATACAAAAAAACACAGATTTACATTTATACGGCTGGCGAGTCGATTGGAAGCGGACACAATTTAACTACGGGTCGTTTAAACTCCGAAGTTGCAGTACGAACCGTGACGACGCGAATTCGACCATCTGAACCAGGATGTACAGCTGTTATTCGCGCTAACGGCCACTTCGACGGTGGATATCGCTCATCGAGAATTAAGACGAGAGAACCGATCGCGATTGAATTAGAGGACTGCTGCCACTTATTTCGAGTCTGTAGACGCTGAAGATACTCGGTCGACCAGCGAGTCCAAAATCGTTCGAGCATCTGACGGAGTAGTTGCCATCGTGACAAGCGTGAGATCGGCGTTTCGGTTAGTAATGGTTCCGGAATGACAATGAGAGATTCGCCCACGAGAAAGTGAGCGGAAGTTAACGCGGAGACATCGGCAGGATCGTCAGAAAGCGCGGAAAGTGGTCGCGAATTCAAAACTGCCTCGATCTGTACAAGAAGTGTACTGAATTCCTCGTACGTGAGGACGGAGTCGCCAATGACGCGTCGAAGGTGAAACTTGGTAGATTTCACCGCTACTTCCCATTTACCACCGAAGTGTGGAGCTGAGGGAGGATTGAACTTCCACGTAGTGCCGTTGACCGCTAGAAGATGAGATAGTTCGGCAGTCTCCTTAGACGCGGAATGGAATAACCGTCGGAGTTCCGCATCGGCGCCGACAAGATTCGTTCCGCAATCGCTCGTGATTGTACTACATCGGCCGCGTCTGCTGATGAATCGTTGGTACGCAGCGATGAATCCTTGAGTTGAGTAGTCTGAAGCAAGTTCGAGGTGGACTGATGATGTGGCGAAGCAGACGAACACGATCAGATAGCCCTTGTAATTCCGAGAGGCGCGTCCACGCCAGGTGCGAAGAGTGAAAGGACCGGCATAATCCACGCCGGAATGAAAAAATGGGCGCGTTGGTGTCACGCGAGACTTTGGCAGCGATCCCATCATCTTTCTGGCGGTGGCGGCGCGATGTCGAGTGCATCGGATGCATCGACGAATGAAAGCGCTGACGGGGATGCGACCGCCGATGATCCAGTATTGTTGCCTCAACGTTGCCAGCACGACTTGCACTCCGCCATGAAGTGTCTGCTGATGGATGTCTGAAATTATAAGACGTGAGAAGGAAGAGTCGCGAGGCAATATGGCTGGATGCTTGCTGTCTGAATCCAATAATGAGTTTTTGAGGCGTCTGCCGACGCGAAGAATGCCTTCCGAGTCGACGAATGGCGTTAGCTTGAGAAGTGGATGGGAGCGACAAAGAACAGATTTCCGAGAGCAGAGGTCCAATTCCTGGCCAAAATACATCCTCTGCGTTTCCTTTAACCAGAATGATCGGGCGTTGAGGAGCTCGTCCGCTGTCAATCCCAAGGTGGACGGGAGCTTGAGGCCCTTGAAGCGAGACGTCGCGCGCATGATCCATGCCGTAATGCGAAGTAAACGGTTGAGCTGCGAATATCGATCAAGTAAGTCTCAATAGTCAGGTGTTGCTCTTACCATCGAGACGTGGATCGAATTTGTCGGGCGCTCTTCAAGGTCGATGGATGACTCGATAGAAGGAGTTCCGGCCGGCCATCCAACCGAGGGACCTTGAAGCCACGATGGGCCGTGCCACCAAAGGTGATGATGCTGAAGTTGATGCGGAGAGAGACCTCGCGATAAGCAGTCGGCGGGATTGTCCACTCCAGCGACATGATGCCAGTGAGCATCGGGAGCTAGCTCCTGAATAGCGGCCACTCGATTGGAAACGAATTCCTTCCACCTTGACGGATGACCTTTGATCCATGCGAAACTGACACTGGAGTCGGTCCAGAGATGGACAGACGCTGATATTCGAGGAGATCTCGAACTCGAGCAAGTAGGCGAGCTAAAAAAACAGCAGCTGAGAGTTCCAATCGAGGAATAGTTTGTCGCTTGACTGGAGCGACTTTGCTCTTGGCTGCGAGGAGTTCGACCTTGGCGTCTGCGTAATCGTGGAACGTTCGGCTGTATAGAGCAGCGCCGAGTGCGTCCTGGGAAGCGTCGGAGAATCCATGGAGTTGGATGCCTCGTACAGACGAAGAAGTGCCGATCCAGCGAGGAATTAAAAGCTCTGCCAGGCCTTTCAAGCCCTCGTCAAAGTTGAACCATTCTTGAGCTAGAGAGGCAGGCAATGGGTCATCCCATCCGACTTGCGATTTCCAGAGCCGTTGAATAAATATCTTGCCTACAATGGTGATTGGAGCAATCCATCCAAGAGGGTCGAAGAGTTGCGCGACTCGAGACAATGCGGATCGTTTTGTGAGTGTAACTGGAAGATCAGATTGACTCACGTGAAATTTAAAGGTTTCGTTCGTAGAATGCCAAGCGAGCCCGAGAGTGCGAGCTTCGGTCGGGAGTTCCCGAGTGGAAGGTAGCTCAGAGAACGGTGAGATGTCCGAGAGAATGGCGTCGTCGTTTGATGCCCATTTTTGCAAGCTGAAGCCGCCCGCCATGAGAAGTCGGATTAGTTGAGCGGCTTTGGCTTGAGCTTCTTGCGGAGAATCAGCACCGGAAAGGATGTCATCCACATAAGTTTCCCTGCATAAGATCTTGGCCGCTTGCGGAAAATCGTGTTCTTCATCGGAGGCAAGCTGATGAATTACTCGAAGCGCGAGGTACGGAGCACAGGTGAGGCCGTAGGTCACGGCACACAATTGATAATCTCGAGGAGCTCCGACTTCACTCCAGAGTATTCGTTGATGATCCCGATCCTCGTGGTGAATTACAATCTGCCGATACATCTTCTGAATATCGGCAGCGAAGACGAAAGCGTAAGTTCTCCAGCGAAAAAGAACGGCATCGAGGTCTTGTTGCAGCTTCGGTCCTGCGTGAAGGCAATCATTAAGTGAAACACCGGTGGTAGTGCGCGATGAGCCATTGAAGACGACTCTTAGCTTCGTCGTGGAACTGGAGTCGCGAAGAACCCCATGATGAGGCAGATAAACTGGAGTAAGATGACCTTGAGAATTTTTTGTCAGCTGCATGTGTCTTAAGTCTTCGTATTCCGTCATGAAGTCGACGTAGAGCTTACCAAAGGATGGATTTTGCTGTATCCCATGGCGGACCCTTTCCAGCAAACGACTCGCTGCGTATCGAGATTCTCCCAAGATCTTGTGAGTTGAGCGGAATGGCAGACGAACGATATATCTCCCGGTGCTGTCTCGAGAGTGCGTTTCGCGAAAGTGTTTCTCGCATTCGAGCTCGTCTGGACTCAAATGAGTGGAGGCTGTTGACGCGACTTCTTCTTACAGCCAGAATCTCTGAAGTTCGTTGTGGAGATCGATGTCTGTGGTAAATTGAATGGAGAACGAGACCGGGCGAGAAGAAGAGGAAGATGAGTTTGCAGGTCCGGAAACGATCCATCCGAATGATGTCTCTTGAGCGACGGGGACGGTTGAAGGTCCGCGCTTAATAGATCCGCACAACAGAGATCCATAGACATCTGCGCCCAGGATGATGTCGATTGAGCCGGGTACAGCAAAGTCTGGATCGGCTAACGGCAAGTCGGCTAGATGAGTCCACGATGTCGTTACCACGGCCTGTGTCGTCCGATGACACGAGGCAGGATGAACGCGGAGACGTTGACTTCGATGGATGAATCGATGTGCGATCGAAGTCGTAGCGAGACGACACCTCGAGTGGAGCCGACATGCTGAGCGCCGACGCTGATAATGGGCACCGAGGCACGACCGCGTGGAAGTCGGAGTAATTGAACCAGTGACTCTCGGATTAGTGAAACTTCGGATCCTTGATCCAACAGTGCGCGAATTTTGACGTTTTCGCCATACGCAGCGACTAGCGTCATGCTTGCTGTTGCAAGTAATACTTGCGGACGCTCGAACGAAACTGCTGCGTGATGCGACTGAATCACTGGAGCGTTGGATGGTACCGTTGTTGTTGCGCTCGATGTTCATGAAGTGCTCGTAGAAGTAGCTGCAACGGGTGAAGATAAGACTTCGCGGTGGAGCAGCGTATGATGTTGTGCTTTGCAGTGCCGACATCGTTTTAATGTGCGGCATTCACTGAGACGATGAGCTCCGAGACAGTTAAAACACAGATTCTTGCGGTTAACGAAATCCTGTCGATCACTGAGAGGTTTGGATGCGAAATCTGAACACGACGCGATGTAATGAGCAGCGCTACAGAACGAACACTTCGAATTATTGACAACGGTGGCATGAGTACGAGCTGCAGATTTGACCTTAGTGTTCGACTTCGATGAGGCGTTCGCTGATTTCGAGGAGCGAGACTGCACGGTTTCCAATGCTCGAATACGCCCTTCGAGGAAAAGGTCGAGCTCTGCGAATGAAGCGAGTTCGTTGGAGGTTCCGTGTTCGAGCTCCCAAGCTTCCAAGGTGTGTGAATCGAGACGCCGAGTGACGACATAGACGATAAGGATGTCCCAATATTCCGTCGGCGCACCGAGTGCTTGCAAGGCGCCAAGAGATTCTTTAACGGTTGATAGCAAGATCTTGAGATCTGAGCTTGATTTCTGAGTCAGCGGTTTTAAGTCGAAGATACGATCGAGATAGGTAGTGATGAGGATGCGACGATTTTCGTAACGCGAAGTGAGCGCTTGCCAGGCACGCGAAAAGTTCTCTGCGGTCACCGGTATGTTGGCGAGATATCGAGCTGCTTTTCCGGTCGTTTGTGCCTTCAGATAATGCATCTTTTCGACGCACGATATATCTCGATTCGACCCGATCATCGAGTGAAATAAATCGCGAAACGACGGCCAATCATGGTAATCACCGGAGAATTTTGGTAGGCTGATTTTTGGCAATGAACGACACGATCCGGAATGTGGGTCGTGAGACTTAATAGAGTTGTTCGCGTCTTTAGGTTTTTCGAGAAAAGGTTCACGAGCTTGTAATAAACAGGACTTTGAGTCGTAATACGAGTCCTCACATTTCGCATAAAGGTCGTCAGCAAAATATGTATGCTTACGCATTTCGTCGGTGAGGCTGCCTATGAGTTTGTCGTGGTTACCTTGAAATTTCTTCCAGTTTCCTTCGAGAGTCTGCAATCGAGTTTCAAGGAAATATCGGTTGATTTTCTCCGCTCCGAGTTTTTTCGTGTTTTCAAAGGCACGAGCGATTAGACCGTAGAAATGGTTTTGTTTCTCGATGACTGCTCCGAATGTTGCCATTTTGAAGTTCACGAAAGGTCACAAGCACTTGTTGTTGAACTTGAAAGTTTAACGGTTACACAGATCGAATGCGTTTGAGAACCGCGGATGCAGTTGTGAGATATATCACTTCACTGTGATAATGCGATGTAGAGCACTGGCAATGAGAGAGTCTTGCGAAAGCGAGACTCCAGCGAGAGTATTGCCGAAAGCCGCGAATTGTCCGAGAGATCGAAATAGAGATCCGGCTCGAAGGACCAAAATGTTATTACATGTTCGAAATTATCGGTGATATCGTTGATGAAATGCACTGACAAGTAACACTACCCAACTGATACTCACCGATTTGAATGAAACTTAACATACTTATTAAACACCGAAAAATATTAAATACGTGTTTTTTTGTTTCGGCTAAACACGCTTTTTAGGGGTAGAAAGCACCCCTCAACCCCTGGAGGTGGAAACAGTTATGGCTAATTTTTTCTGAAACGATACATTTTCTGAAAAAAGTGTTTAGGACCAAAGTTGTAGAGTTCAAAGTGATGCACTTGATGGCGACCTTGAAGTCGACCTTGAGGTCGATTTTCAAGGTCAATTAAATTTGGAAATAATTAGCCGTTGCCGGACTTTGACCACATCCTGTATCTATAATCAGTAATTTTATGCGTTGACTCTAAATCTGTCTTCAGAATTGATTTGTTGCGTTATTTTCCTAAAAAAAGAAAAAAGAAAAAACCTGACGTAATGGGAAAATAGGCGCAAATTTATAGAAAAAATAAGGAGAAAAAAGTTTTGTAAGTAACTTCAGAATAGAAGTAAAGATAAGAAAACATAAAATGTCACTCTAATTATAAGTTAAACATTACCTTCATGCTATATTAGAAATTTTCAAATTTTTTTAAATTTTTATTGCTACTCTGGAGTTATCCACAATATCTTTTACTCTTTATTTTGTATTAGGATTTCATTCGGACATATGATCAATTATTATTTTCCCGACTGTCGTTGAGCAAGCATTTTCCAAAATTACTTCTTGATCACTTATTTGCTATGAGCTATCTTGCTCGTGAATTTCGTTCGAATATACCTTCAATTATCATTTTCACATCTGTACTTGGGCGAGTGTTCATTGTTTATAGTTTTACGTCAATTGTTCTTACGACTGCTGTTTCTCGTGAATGTTTTCAAAATTCTTTCGGAAAGTATTTACTGCAAGTACTTTTCCATCATTTGTTCCCACGACTATTTTTTGTGTTAATTTCATTTAGGCTTACAATCATAAACTCTGCTTTCTATGAATTTACTTTGAATCTCTGTTATAATATTATTAAAGCATTGTTAATCTGTAAAATTTCATAATGTCATTAAACCCAAAAAATATTTTAAAGTTATTATGCCTCACTTTCGAGGACCCAGTGTACAATATAGAATCTAGAATAACAGATGAAGAAAGATCATTCGCTTCTCAACTTGCAGATTTGATAAAAGACGCTATCAATTTTGATATATTTAAAGAGACTTATGATACTTTGAACTGTACTGATGCTAGTGTGATTTCTGATGCTGTTTTAGTTGAAGACAATCCAGAAGATGGTTCGGAAGTTATGCAAGACGATACAAAATTCAGAGAAATTGTAGACATTGATTATAAGAAGAGTAATTGAATTTTGGCGATCTGGACAAAAGAAAAGAAGGAATATAGAATCAGTTAAAAACCGATTTAAGAAAGTTATAAATGTAACACAATTGTACCGATGGGAAGCACAAGTTGCTGAGGGTGGGTCAAGGACTGATAAATTGTTATATATCTCTCAATACGTTCTAGAACAATTTAACAGTGCATCTGATCGAAATCTACCCATTCACGATTTAGATCTAAAGAGATGGGCCTTGAAAGCAAGAGAGGTAGTTCATTTGCCTTCTCAATTATTTACGGCTTCATCAAAATGGATACACAACTTTAAAATACAACATGGTATTGTTTCAAGAAAAATAAATAAATTCGTGACACAAGCGCATATTTTAAATAAAGCAGAACTATTGGAACAATTGTCCAATTATGTGAGTCAAGTTAAACTAGAGATAGGCTTGCTAGGAACAGCAAACGTTTACAATTCAGATCAATCAGGGTTCAATTTGGAAACACATGCTGGTCGTACATTAGCCTCAAAGGGTTCTTTGAAAGTGGAGTGTCTTGCTCAATCTTTGAATTCCTTGACTCACAGTTACACAATACAACCTTTAATATCTGCCGATGGTATCTTGAAATCCCCCTTATTAATAGTTCTGCAAGAAACAAGTGGCCGTTTCGGACCGATAATACAGAAGTCAATGTACAAAGCAGATAATATCCTCGTTTTTGCCACAAAATCTGGAAAATTGACATCCGACATTGTTATTAAATGGTTTGAAGATGTCTTCTTGCCTAATGCTGGCAAGAAGTCTATTTTGTGTTTGGACTCTTGGTCAGGACAAACAGAAAAGAAATTTGAAAATATAGACAAGGGTAATAAAGAAGTAAAAATCCTTACAATTCCTGCGGGAACAACTGGCTTCACTCAACCATTGGATGTCTACGTATTCAGACCGTGGAAAAACTTCCTGAAACAATTTTCGGACTTAATTCTCTTATACAACTATGATATTAACCTACATTTGAGGAATAACATTCTCAAAATTCAATCATTAATCCACAATCAATTCTCATCACCCCGATTCCAAAACATGATTAAATATGCCTGGTGGAAAAGTGGATATATTGAAGAAAAACCAGATAGATGTGAAACGCCTGTTGATTTCTGTCTAAAGAATTGCGGTACAGTCTGCAAAATCTGCAATAACATTGCAGTAATAAAATGTGCGTGGTGTACTAACTCTCTGTGTATGGAGCATTTTTTTGCGATAGAAGATAAAGCTATTCCTCATTATTGCCATGAATATAAAGAATAATGCCAATTATCATGGAATTTATACTCATAGACTATGAAAAGAAATTATGAAATCTTGCCTTCACTGGCTGGATCTCGACCATATCTTGTCTTTACTGGCTGGATTTCGCTCACATCTTGCCTTCACTGGCTGGATCTCGACCATATCTTGCCTTTACTGGCTGGATTTCGCTCACATCTTGCCTTCACTGGCTGGATCTCGATCACATCTTGCCTTATTTGAATGAATAATTAACTTTTAATTCCTTTATTGATCGAATTATTGACTGATCTTACCTTAATTGGTTGGATCAATGAACAATTTTAAATTGCAGAGGCTTGTTTTATTTACAAATCACCAACGTTCTGAATGTAAAAGTTTACGCTCTATCGATTCTCGGGATGAAAAGTAAACTACTCCCTTTGAAAAACATGAAATGATTTTCAAATGACCTTGAAAATCGACCTCAAGGTCGACTTCAAGGTCGCCATCAAGTGCATCACTTTGAACTCTACAACTTTGGTCCTGAGCACTTTTTTCAGAAAATGTATCGTTTCAGAAATAATTAGCCATAACTGTTTCCACCTCCAGGGGTTGAGGGGTGCTTTCTACCCCTAAAAAGCGTGTTTAGCCGAAACAAAAAAACACGTATTTAATATTTTTCGTGTTTAATAAGTATGTTAAGTTTCATTCAAATCGGTGAGTATCAGTTGGGTAGTGTTACTTGTGAGATGAAGAGATCGACTATTTGTAATAGACAACAAATATTTTATTTGTGATAGAATCGATTACAATGAATAATCGCGAGAAAAAAAGAGCACAGAAAGTTATCGTAAACGAGATGTTTGCTAGACAGCTGTCGATAGCGAACTGAACTGGATTTCGGCGAAAAATAAGTATGTCAAGGACGCGAACGTTATAATGCCGAACTGCTGATTTACAGTTGCGAGGTGCTGCGAGACGCGCGGCAAGACGCTCGAGACGCGGAAAAAACGTAAACACATTCGCTCGTGAAGCCGAGCCGATGCACGACTTTCGCAGAAATAGAAGTTAAAATAAATGAAATGATAAAATGAAAATTACATAGAGATCCGAGAATTAAAATTAAAGTATTTTAACATTTTTATCTGCCTGATTTTCGTCAGTAGTAAATGTCAGTTCTCTGGTGTCAAGTAGCAGGTCCCTTCCTTTTATTGCTCTTCTACCCCTCTGGGGATCACAGCTTGACCCCAGTCTTCGGCCAAGTATGTCTGGTCAACGTATAGATATTCTTCTATGCAGTCCCTGCAGTTTATTGCCGGTTTGATTGTTACTATTACTTTATTGCATTTAGTGCAATTTGTTTGGTCGTCAGCTGATATTTTGTGGACCAAATTATGCGGTGATATTGTTGCATATTCTTGGTTTTCCTCAGCTGGTTTTTTTATCATAGCATTCTTGACAAATTTTGCTGCAGTCAATCGTATCTTGATAGATTTCACCCTCCATTAATGTAACACACCGGAGTTCTGTTAGATTTCGGTATGTTTCGGGGTGGTCTTCTGGTTTAATACCGTCGATTGGGCCTTGGCGTACTTCTTCCGGCATCTCGGATGTCCATTGAAGATGGTGATATACTGGCATTGTTATACTGCAACCGACGATCAGGCAGTATGTTTTGATGATAATGATGTAATTAAGATAGAAAATGGTTCCACTTCGTTTTGTTTTATGATCTTATTATTAAATTACAAATAAAGATATAAAATTTACGGATGTGAATGAGAAGCGAAAATGCTTATTTTTATGAAATGTACACAAGAAATCTTAGGCCTAAAATACGATCGGAATTAATACATAATGTATAATGTGATAATAAGTATAACAAGTAATAAATAGATATAATAGAGGGGTAATATAATATAGAGATATGTAATTGATAACACAAAAAAAAGGTAATGGAATATAAACTTAAACTAGGTGCATTAACATATTGTTAGTATGAGTACATATAAATCTTAATTACCTAGGTGTAGGATTACGTTATCGCTAATTTTTATTATTTGTTAATTATTTGGTTATTTTAATGTGGGAAATTCGCAATCGGTTTGGATGTACGATTCGGCTATTTTTCTTTATTCTAATTTTTACATTATTTTTATTTAATATTTCTAATACTTCGTGGGGTCCTGTATAATGATCTCCGAATTTTCCGAGTTTTGGACCTTTTAGGAGAAACACATGGTCTCCCGGTTTGAAATTTTGAGGGTTAATCTTCTTGTCGTAGTATTTCTTGGATTTGTGTTTCGCTTCGATGACGTTTTCACGAGCGTTTCCTTGAATTGTGTGAAGTTGTGTTACGAGGCTTATTAGATAATCGTCATAATTTGATAATTGATCGTTCGAAGGTAAAATTTCATTCGATGGAGTTCTAGCTATTTTTCCAAAGACTAGTTCGTATGGCGTATGTTTGGTTGCTTCATGTATGCTAGTGTTGTAATTAAACATCGCAAGGCTTATCCACCTGTCCCATTGTTTTTGTTCGTTTGCATATTGTTTTAAATATTCTCCTAATGCGTGATGCGATCTTTCTAATGAGCCGTTGGATTGTGGATGAAAGGCCGTTGTACGAAATTTACGAATTCTAAATATTTTTGCAACCTTTTTCATTAGATCACTTAGAAAATTTCTTCCTTGATCCGTTAATATTGCCTTTGGCGCTCCGAATATGCAGATGAAACGATCTACGAAAGCTTCCGCGATAGTTTCGGAGGTTTGGTTTTGTAATGGTTTACCCATACAGTATTTGGTCAGCTGATCTTGTAAGGTCAAGATGTATTCGTTGTTTCTTTCTGTCTTGGGTAAAGGTCCGACAATATCCATGACTACTTTGTCGAAAGAAGAGCCTGGTGTGTCTGTGATTATCATAGGCTGTTTTGTTTTGACGCGTACTAATTTTCTCAGTTGGCACTGCAAACATTGTTGTATGTATCTTTAAATATCTAGTTTTAAGTTTTCCTAATAGTAATTGTTTTATTCTATTGTATGTCTTAGTGACGCCGCGATCTCCTCCTATCGGCGAACAGTGCATCTCACCAATTATAACGGATCGTAGATCTTTCGGTGGATATTTAATTTATCCGTTGCAAATGATTATTTTGGTAGTGGAATTAATGAATCTTAATTGCAGTTGCGATTTGATATTATTCCATGGAACGTTGTTGATAATTTCTGTTTTTGCAATGCTGAGTGTTTCTAAATTTAGATTTTCAGTCAAATTTCGTAAGTCGTGTATGACCACGATAATTTGGTTGAGAGTCGCTGTGGGGCCTTCTCGTTCCGTCTCACTGATGGGTAAGACTATGTGGTAGTGGGTTTTGTATTTTATTGCTTTCGCTTTACCTAACTCCAGGGGTCCTATATTCGAGAGTTCGTTTCTTTCGAAGAGTTTTTCAGATCCTGAGTCTAAAGGTTTTCCGTAAATGTCGACAAAATACGCGACATTGTCTTTTCGCAGAAATAATAGTTCGCGAGAATCTATAACGTTGCTTTTAATTATTTTATTCTCAATGATAGTAGGTTTTATTTTAATTTTTCTTGATTTTAAATTTTTATTGATAATTTCTTCTTCGTCCTCATCGCTTTCTTCCTTTTCTTTTCCATCTGTTTCTTTGTTATCCTGATCTTTGTCTGGCGGATCGTTTCTTTCTTCTATCTTTTCAGTATTGTTTTTGTTGTTATTATGATTTTCATTATTTTTCTTAATATTTCGTTTTGTCGTCTGACTTCTTGTTTGCATTCTGTTTTGTTTTGGAGGATCATGTATTAGCGCTTTTTCGATAGTTTGTGATGCAGGAGGTTCGTTTAGTTCTTCGGGGGTAAAAGGTATAGGATCGGCATTATTATCAGGGGGTTCTTCTTCGAATATCGGTTCTTCAATTTCTTCGGTATCTGACAGATATAGTTGAAAATCGTCGTCTTCTTCTTCTTCGCCATCGGTTTCTCCCAGCATTCTGGAAATTATTTCTGCATCTTCCGGATTATTTGGATTTAAAGTTTTTCGTTCTTTTATTATTTTGCAATCAATTTCTTCAAGGTCTACTGGGTTTCTTGATAATGCGTCCGCATTTACGTTAGTTTTTCCTGCCTTATAAACAACGTCGTAATCGTATTCTGCTAATTTTAATCTCCAGCGAAGTATTCTCATATTTGCGTCTTGCGCGTTTTTAAACCACATTAAAGGTTTATGATCTGTAACTAGGGTGAATTTTCTTCCATATAAGTATAGTCTGAAGTGTTTAACGCAATATGTTATGGCTAGCGCTTCCTTTTCGTAAGTGTCGTATTTCGTTTCGTCGTCCGTGAGTGTTCTGGAAGCGTATGCGATAGGTCTGTCCTTGTTTATTTCCCCTTGTGAGAATATTCCTCCTACGGCTAAACCTGACGCATCCGTAGTTAGAATAAATGATCGAGAGAAGTCAGGGTATTGTAGTACTGGTTCTTTACATAATTTTTGTTTTAATATCTCAAAGGATTCTTCTTGAAATGATGTCCATTCGAAACGAGTGTCGTTTTTTAATAAATTTGTTAACGGTTTTGCTAGTTTAGAGAAATTTGGAATAAAGCGCCGGTAATATCCGGCAAGTCCCAAAAATTGCTTAATGTTCCTTGGGGTTTTCGGTCGGGGAAATTTATGTACTGCCTCTAATTTTTTCGGATCTGGTTTTACTCCATCTCTGCCAATTACGTGTCCCAAATAAGTTACTTCGGTTTTTAAAAATTCACATTTATCAGGTTGTAGTTTTAAATTAGCTTCACGAAGTCGTTCTATTAATGCGTTGTATTTTCGTTCGTGTTCTTCTAAGGAAGTAGCATAAATAACAATGTCATCCATATAAACAAATAATTCTTCGCCCTGTAATCCTGTTAATACTAAATCCATTAGGCGCTGAAATGTTGCAGGAGCGTTTTTTAATCCAAAAGGCATTCGATCGAATTCGTAGTGACCGAAGGGAATAGTGAATGCAGTTTTATGACTGTCAGCAGGATCCATTTTTATCTGATGAAATCCAGATGCTAAATCGCATACAGAGAAATATTGCGCGCCTCCTAATTGATCTAATATATCTACGATGTTAGGTAATGGATATGCGTCTCCGATGGTCTTGTCGTTTAAAGCCCGAAAGTCGAGGACCATTTTCCAGCGCTTGTTTCCTTTGGAGTCCTCTTTCTTCGGCACGATCCATATGGGCGTATTGTATGGCGATTGTGAGGGTTTTACGATGCCTCCTTCTAACTTTCCTCCACCTGCTTGTTTATTTCTTCTTTATGTAATTGCGGGAATCTGTATTGGCGAGTGTTAATTGGTCGATCATCTGTGGTTGGTATTTGATGTTGGAGTACATGAGTTGCAGTTAAATTTTCTCCGGGTATATGAAATTGGTTTTGACTGTTTGTTATTAATTTCTTTACACTTTCTTGTTCTTTTTTATTTAGATGTTCCAATCGTAATAATTCGGTAATTTGTATAAAGCGGTCTTTCTCCTTTTCCTCGGAAACCACTAGGCAATTATGCAAATCGTTGCTTGCATCGTTAATTTGTTCTTGTTTTCTTTTATGTTTAGATTTTCGTTTTCGTATAAATTTATCTATAATTTCTTGCGATTTATTTAATAAAGACGTCGAAACTTTTGAAGACGGTTTGGTTCTGTTTTTCATGCGTTTAGAGTTTTTAATGTTTAATTTTTCAATATTTAAATTATATTTTTGTGCCTTTTCAAGAAGGTCTTTTATAGTGACATGAGATGACTTTAATTTGTCATTGTGGTCTTCTGTGAATAATCCAACTTTCGGAAATCTAGAAATGATAAGGAATTTTTCTCTCTTAAATTAGAACAAGATTGTGTCAAATCGCGTAGTGAGGTTTGGTAACTTCCCTCCTCGCAATTGACGGAGCTAGAATTTTCTGTCGAGGTTTGGAAATTTCCCTCCGAAATTCTAGAAATATCCCCTCCAGGAGAGGTTTGGTAACTTCCCTCTCCAAGGGATTTTGAATCATTTAAATTTTTGAGAGAGATTTGATAATTTTTCCCTTTTCTAGAATTATTCAATTTTTCAGGAGAGGTTTGGTAACTTCCCCCTCCGTTAATTGTTGGATTATATGAAATTTCAGGAGAGGTTTGGTAACTTCCCTCTCCAAGAATTTTCGAATTATTAAAATTTTCAGGAGAGGTTTGGTAACTTCCCTCTCCAAGGATTTTTGAATTATTAAAATTTTCAGGAGAGGTTTGGTAACTTCCCTCTCCAAGAATTTTTGAATTATTAAAATTTTCAGGTGAGGTTTGGTAACTTCCCTCTCCAAGAATTTTTGAATTATTAAAATTTTCAGGAGAGGTTTGGTAACTTCCCTCTCCAAGAATTTTTGAATTATTAAAATGTTCAGGAGAGGTTTAGTAACTTCCCTCTCCAAGGATTTTTGAATTATTAGAATTTCCGGGAGAATTTTTATTCCCCTTGTCAACATTAATTTTGTTTGTCTTTCGAGTTATTTCCGTAAATTTTTCTTCATCCTCGAAATTTTCTTCTTGGTCTTCGATATCAATATAAATTTCGTTGGTATTCGTTGGTTCTTCGTTTATAGATGAAACTTCATCGTAATTGTTGACCGTCGGACTGTCGGATTTATGGTCGTCAAATAATTGATCCAACGGCTTTAAACGCAAAGTGGGTACGCGGACGTCCACTTCTTCGTCTCAGGTACTTATAACATTGAGATACGCCTTTCCGGAGATGTTCTCTACAATAGTGTCTCCTAAGTAAATTCCATGTTCTATTTTTAATTTCGGTATATATCCCACCTTTATTTCGGGGTTTTCTATCCTTACATAAAATAATGATTCGGATCTCGGAGACACTATTATAGATTCCGGTGAGAAAAATGGTATGTTAACTCCGGATACGGTCAGATATCCTTGAGCGTAATCTATTTTCGATGATGTTTGTTTAAAGAAATCATTTCCCAATATTCCGGATTGTGGGATCGGAAAGTCGTGAGATACTAAGTGGAAAGATATCGGTATTCCAAGGAGATTTAAAGCGACTTCTCCGAGCGTATATACGGGATGATTATTTATACCATTTAATTTTAATATATTTGTATAGTTAATTTTTAGAGTTTTAGGTATAAAATTTTCCTTGATTATATTTGGTCCAGATCCCGTGTCTAATAGAAAGGTTATTTGCGATGGTATTTCGTTAATTTGGACCTGAACAGTAGGCACGCGACTATGTTTATCGAGGTTTACTGTTACGGGTCGTATGTCGATGGTCTGACGGCCTACTTGGCTTCTTGAGATGTCGATGGGTGTGAAGTTTGTCCGGCCCCCCGTTGTGCACCCGACCCCGAGGGACCTGTGTAGTTTCCCTGATTATTTTCTTTTCGACGATTATTACTTGCGTTGCGTAACTGACAATTTTCAAGGAGATGGCCTTGTTCTTTACAATATCTGCAGAATGTATCGTTCTTCGTTGTCAGTTGTTGATTTATTTGAACACGACAATCCTTAGCGGAGTGTCCGAATTTATCGCAAAGTTGGCATGTAACTTTCGGTCTACTTTCCAAACTTCTTTCCTTGTTCTGTTTTTTCCAACAATTACTAGCCGAATGGCCAGGCCTTTCACACCATTGACAAGTAACCGTCGATTTATTAATTGGTTGTTGGGAAATATTTTGTCGGCATGATTTGGCGTCGTGACCAGTTTTTGAACAAAATTGACATATAATCGTTTTTTCTTGAATTACGTTCACTGACTGACGAGCGCGAGGATCGCGTTGGCGACATTTATCCGCACTGTGGCCGCGTTTTTTGCATATTTGGCAAATTAAAATCTCCGTTCCGTTATTCGTTTGAAAATCGTACCCTTGTAAGGAAAATTGAACGAGCTTCCTGCAGCTACTTGCGGCATATCCCTCTTTGAAACAGATCTGACAGATTTCCCGCACTTGATTAGTGTACGGTGATTGGCCTGTTTTAACGCCTTGGCCCTGGCGCAAACCTGTCATCTCTCGAAGCTCTCTTTCTATCCTTAGGGCGTCAGCGACAGTTTCTTGTACGTCTAAGTCTCTAGCGATTCTTTGCTCTATTTCGGGCTTTAGCCCTCTAATAAAACACTTACACTTTTTCTACCGTTGTTTTTATATTTTGGTTGGGTAAAATATGACCGGAACTTCGATATGCTTCTAATATTTGTTTTCCAAGTAATTTAACTCAATTTGCGTAAGTGACAACATCCTCTTCATTCCTTTGGTAAATACATCCTAGTTCTCCTTGTAACTGATATACATTTTTAGTGGGTCCATAAATTTTCTTTAAATAAGTAGTTAATTGCGATACAGTATCAAAATCTTCATCCCGAATTGTTCGACGCGCTTCTCCCACTATTCTAGTTCTTATAATTTTAGTAAATTGAGCTTCTGCTTCCTTAGGAAGCATAGCTTTCGCTTCCTCGCAACCCTCGATAAAATAATTTAGCGGAATGTTACTACCGTCAAAAAAAGGGGACGGCGTCTACCGCGTATTTTAAGGTAGCAAAGGGGTTAGTTTGCGCCATGTTAAAAGAAAGTAAATTTTCGGGATCGCTTTCGATATCAAATTTTTCGATTTGATCTTTTATTGTTTCAGTAGTTATATCAGCAGAATCGTCGGAATCTGGCTCGGGCGATTCGGCTACTAAAGTATTTTCAGTTAAATCGAATTCTGAGGAAGGATCTTTTAACGAAAAATTTATTTGGCGAGATGTCGAAGTTGAAGGTACCAAAGGTGTGGATGTGAATTAATTCGGAATCAGATGGTTTAGGTTTAGATTTGCGTGTTCTATGTGGTGTTGTTAATGCAGTTTTATAAAGTTCTTCTATTTGATCTTTATCAGTTTGACCTCTTGTTCCTTTACTCATTACCGCTACAAGGAATCGCACATTTCAATCCCGGACGAGCCCCCAATTTTTATTTATGTTACGTCCAGACTCAAGGAAGGAAGAGTCGAAAGGAAGGACGTAACTAAATTTATCTCGAACGACGGCAGACAATCCGTCTGTTCGACCCGAACGAACGTCTGGGCCCAAATAGGTCAACGACCGCAAGGGTCGCTCTTACTCTATTTAAAGGGCCGTTCGCTCGGTGGTCCCTTTTCGGCAAGAGAATTTAATCTCTTTTGCGCAGGATGGGACCTTGTGCGATCTCGGTTTGCGGGAATGAGTGGGAACGGGTTATCAATTAAAGAATATTAGGCCTCATATTAAAACAATTAATTTATTTTACTCTTAAAGAACGAGAAAAGAAGAATTAAATTCATAAGGATCATATTATACTTATACATTATTATTCTTATTATTATTTATTCTAATTTTGTGTACTTCTCTTAGTCGAGGAAAGAAAAAATGATTTGATGCTCGTGTGTATGAGTGAGTGATTGTGTATAAATCGCGGGTGATACATAGATACGGAGGTCTTCAATCGGGGCAGAAAGGGGAAAGAGTTATTGTTTAAATTTTAGGGTCCCGATTGGTGGTTACAATAATTTAAACGATAATAGATATATAAAAATAGTGTCCATGTGTGTGCGTGTGAGAGAGAATGCTAGTTTATGAGAGTTCGGTAATTTCGACGGTGGAAGGGAAATGGAAAGCGCGGAGGATATCGACGGGGAATCCGATAGGGTTGGGATGGATAGAGGTAAACATAGGGATGAGGGCGCCGGGGAGACTTCCCGCTACAATTCTCATGAACTGCTCTTCATCGGGAACGTCTGGCCCGCAGGTGTAAACACCTTCTGGGAGTGGGAGCTCTAGTATAGGGAAATTAGAAAGGAGCCATCTATAACATTCGTCTTCGCGTTGGAATGGAATTTGCCCGATGTGTCTCCTTAAAAAGGAGTAGGCTTCGTTATAAATGAAGGGGATTTCTACTGCCTCTTGACAAGTGCAAGCTTCGTCACACTCTATATTAAGTTGTGAGGGGGAGGGAGAATGATTGAGACAAGGAGAGGGAGGGTGGTTCTGAGGTGCAGAAGATGGAATGTGCGATGGCTCTGGAGAGGAAATCAGAGGGTCAAGGGGAGTGTCAGGGTTCCTATTTCTGCTGTGTTTATTTATTATATGAATGTGTTCTGTAATTAAGCGCTCTAATAATTCCTGGGTTGGACTATCGTCCGGGAATGAATAGGCCGTAGCCCGAGCCACTTCTTGTCTCAGGCGTCGATTCCGACGATTTCGCGCATGCTTTGCTCCAGCTCTCGAAATCCGCTTTTTTAAGTCGTCCACTAAGAATGACGAATGATAAGAAAAATCGATCGAGGCGATGGAATGCAATTTCGAAATAATTCTTGGAATACTATTCTCTTTCCATTCTGTTGTTATTAATTTTATTTCTTATTCCTTGCGTTTGTAGGATTCGAGAGAGAGAGAGAGAGAGAGAGAGAGAGAGGGAGTGGGAGTGGGAGAGGGCGAGGGAGAGGGCGAGGGAGAGGGCGAGGGAGAGGGCAAGGAGAGGGCGAGGGAGAGGGAGAGGGAGAGGGAGAGGGAGAGGGAGAGGGAGAGGGAGAGGGAGAGGGCGAGGGCGAGGGCGAGGGCGAGGGCGAGGGCAGTACTCTGCGTTGATACCACTGAGGGAGAGGGAGAGGGAGAGGGAGAGGGAGAGGGAGAGGGAGAGGGAGAGGGAGAGGGAGAGGAGAGGGAGAGGGAGAGGGAGAGGGAGAGGGAGAGGGAGAGGGAGAGGGAGAGGGAGAGGGAGAGGGAGAGGGAGAGGGAGAGGAGAGGAGAGGGAGAGGAGAGGGAGAGGGAGAGGGAGAGGAGAGGAGAGAGAGAGAGAGAGAGAGAGAGAGAGAGAGAGAGAGAGAGAGAGAGAGAGAGAGAGAGAGAGAGAGAGAGAGAGAGGAGAGAGAGAGAGAGAGAGAGAGAGAGAGAGAGAGAGAGAGAGAGAGAGAGAGAGAGAGAGAGAGAGAGAGAGAGAGAGAGAGAGAGAGAGAGAGAGAGAGAGAGAGAGAGAGAGAGAGAGAGAGAGAGAGAGAGAGAGAGAGAGAGAGAGAGAGAGAGAGAGAGAGAGAGAGAGGATAATGTTAAGTAGGGGGAAAGGTATGGGAAACGGTATCACGAATCTCTCCGTTATCACGGGAAATCCTGAGTGATTTTTGGAACGGGTGAAATCACGGATCTCGCCGTTATCACGGGAAATCCCTGAGTGATTTTTCGGGATGGATGAAATCACGGATCTCGCCGTTATTACGGAAAATCCTGAGTGATTTTTGGAGATGGATGAAATCACGGATCTCGCGTTATCACGGGAAATCCTGAGTGATTTTCGGGGCGGAAGAGAGAGGGAGAAGAAGGTTTAGAGTACTCTGCGTTGATACCACTGCTTCGCAAAAAGGAGATAAAGAAGATGGTTTTATCTTAAATCAAGAATATTTTTGATACGGGGTGAAAATTGTACTTTATGTTTTTCCCTTTTTATATACATATATGTGTGTCTTGACTTACTGTTAGTAGAGTGCGTTGTTAATAATTGCTGCAAGGTTCTAGTCTGGTTGTGTGGTCTTCCGGACTTCCACTATGTTTTTTTTTTTCACTTGCACTCTAACGAACGTTGGAATTTGAGTTGAAAGCGGATTTCGAAATTGAAAGTATAAAAAAGGTCCGAAGAGTCCTAGATACGAGCTCGGATAGCTTGTACACGGCAAAACTGCGCTTCGAAAGTTCGGATTAAAATCTACTCTCTCGAGGGATATCGCGGGTATATAAACCTTCTTGCTCCTCCTCTCCATTGGTTTATTAACATTTCCTGACGAATAGGAAATTTTTCAATGACGCCCTTTAGGTCCCGGAGGCGTCTCTTTTAATTTTAACAATTACTACGATTGGTTAGGGCTTTTGTTTAGAGCTCTAGGTTTCGACCAATGGAAAATTTGTTGTAGTCAAGTGAAGTTGATATTTTTATTATCCTCTCGAGGTTATCTCGGTGATCTGTCAGGCGGCATTTGTTTGAATTCGGTTATCGCTGTTAATCTGGTAAAATTTTATTCGTTTTTCAAGTGGAAGTTTTCTTCTAAATTTTTATTGATTTTCAAGTGGAGATTTCCTTCTAAAAAGTTTTTATTACTTTTAAGTAAAATTTTCCTTTGAAAGAAAGATTTTTATTGCTTTTCAAGCGCGAGTTGTCGACTAGTCAAAGCGAGACTTTCGGACACCGCGAGTTACATCTGGTATGTATCTCTCCCTTTTTTTTATTTTTACGATTAACCGTCTCCGGTCAGCTGCTTCGCCTGCCAGATCATATTCTTATTCCCTGTGATTTTTCAATCATCGCCTTGCGTTCTTTGAAAGAAAAGAATCGTGGAGTCCACAGGACGTAACAATAGCATACATGTGACATTAGATCAAGGTTGTACCGTTTACAATCTCGTTCCGATAAAGAAATATTTATTGTTAGTTAATTATAAGAGACACAATCATGAACTATTATATTTGGTCCGGCCGCCGCGAAGTAACTCTTATAAAAATATACACACATAAGCATAAACAGTATAATTAATCAAGGTTTAAGATTTTATTGACCAACACTGACTAAGATTAATTCTTATATTATAAGACTTTAATTTGGGAATAATCTCAATTCGAGATTTATTTCCCGACTCCCCTCTAACCCCCCTATAAAATTATAGGCGAGAAAAATATAGATCCGAAAGTCGCTGAATCGGGAATCGAACCCGAGACCTTTCGCTTGCCGGGCGACTGCTCTCACCAACGTTGGTGAGAGCAGTCGCCCGGCAAGCGAAAGGTCTCGGGTTCGATTCCCGATTCAGCGACTTTCGGATCTATATTTTTCTCGCCTATAATTTTATAGGGGGGTTAGAGGGGAGTCGGGAAATAAATCTCGAATTGAGATTATTCCCAAATTAAAGTCTTATAATATAAGAATTAATCTTAGTCAGTGTTGGTCAATAAAATCTTAAACCTTGGTTAAAAATTCGACTGGCAAATCACATCTTACATATATTATAATTAATGTTTATTTATGAATAAATCCGGACAAGCGACAGAATGTTGTACACAGTACAACCGTTGCCAATCGTTGAGCTCCTCGTCGCAGAATCAATGGCGATTATACATTTAAACCTTGTTCAGATTCATGTAAAACGTTAATAGGATTTTAATTATTTTAAGATATTATATATCATGAATGTCTTTTAATAATACTGTGCAAATTTCTGATTCGAAAGGACAGAATCAGAAAATATTCAATCAAATAGAATTTTGTCGAGTAAAGAAGATAAAAATAAAAAATCAAGTGTGCGAGAAACACAAAGAAAGAAATCAATATTTATGTACAAATAAAATATGGATTGTGAAAATAATCCTGCAGAATAAAGTAAATTGCGTAAATTTATATTGGATATAATTTTGCCAATAGTTTCAAAATAGTAATATCTTTTAGACTATTCAACATTTATTATTAAAACAAAAAAAAAGAAATAAGTTTTGATTAGATGCTTTCAAAAAAAATCTAGAAAAAATAACCATGTTAAATGTTAACATTCTATGTAATATTTTGTAATTTTGAAAATTGACATCAAATTAGAGTTTAAAAAATATTTAATAATTAAATATTTAGTAATCAAAGGAAAACATTATCAAACAAGTAAACCAAAGACAATTCTGCTTATATCTTAGAAGTTTTAATTGTTATGAAATAGATCTACCAGTTGTGTATGTGTATGTAACGAGTGAATTTATATTGATATTGAATTGAGAGATATTCAATGATTATATACAATACATTTCATTGTAGAAGAAAGAAAAATAATGGATTCGTTTTATATTTTGTTGGCTTAATTATACTTTACTTTTATTTAACAAATATAAAATTATAAATAGATAATTTATATTCACTGTATCGTAAGACAATTTTTTCTTAGTTAATAAAAAATCTGCTTTTGCACAATATAATTGCTTTTACAATATATAATTAAGACATATTTTTATTAAATTATTTTTATATGTAATATAAGAATATTGTTCATAAGAATTTATTTATATAAATGCACATGCAATACTTATTACATAAAAAGTAAATAGTAAATTAAAATTAAATCTCTCCAAAATATTAAGTTTTGTCTTGGACAACATAATCATATTTTATGTTTGGTTTTTAATAGATTTTTTATTTAATAAAAATTGATGGATCGCCGCGCGTAGATTACACTATGTAATAAAGATTTTACAGTATATAATAAAGATTATGCAATAACAAACATATGGTTATTTCTTATTTCTTAGGTTAAAAAATTAGAGTAAGTTTGATTGGACAACTGACTATAGTTATTCTCGATAAAGTTACAAGATAGCCGAAAAGCACAGTAATATAATCATTTCGATCCAAACTGAAAATTCAATTCATCTTCGTCGAAGATCCAAACAATATCGTCTTTCTTGCATAATATTGGTAACGATCAATCAATTGAACCGTCTTACATAAATACATTTTGCAAAATGCTTTTGAGAAAATCAAAAAGTGATAAGCAGAAAGACGAAAATACGAAGTACGAAGGTCCTTTTAGACAGACGAGCGCGAGTTGCATGAAAAAAAGTAAGTGCATCCCGACGAAATATATTGGGAAGGTGAATGTATTTAATACTGCTCTCGAAGAGAATGTCAAACAACCGAGAGGGTTGTATTGATCAATTATAAGGAGTGGACAACATTGAAAAATCATAAACACGCGGAATGTAATGGGGTATAATTCTTTCTTTAAGAGCAGACACATATGTATTTCGATTAGTTTGGTTGTGTTCATCTGTCACTATAATTATATATTATTTTATATTATTTTTTCGTAAGTGGGTATTAGTATCTCGTCACTATTTTTGTTATGGGGAGACAAAATATTTAACAAGGATATGCTATAAAGTTTAGTGTTAAATTGAAAGAGAACGTCATGGATTGCTACAAAAAGTTAAAACTATTAGTGTTTGGTGTAATTTGGTTTAATCACATGTTTAGACGCAAGTTTTTTCCAGCGCAAGGTTCATCTTCAACCGCGTTTAGCTGTTTGCTGAAAATATTTATTTCCACCAAAAAATTTAATCACGTGATAAAACATGATCATTGAATGCTCTTTCTAACTTTTATTGAATATTTTTTAAATTTTATTGAATATTTTTGTACAACATTTTATTGCTCTATAACAATCACGAATACGGTGACGTCTACTAGTAAAATTTACGAAAAACTTTGTGACTCAAAAATGCAATCAAACCGTATCGTATTGTAAATCAAGCCTGCGTATAATAAATTTTTATTATTACACAACGCATTTCTTCTTATCTCTTTTAACTACTTTTTTCAACTTAAATCCGTAATAGCGGATACAATGTATATTAATAATAATAATTATAAAAATAATTACACAATTCTTTAAACATATATCTATTATTAATAATAAATAATAATACATTATTAATTACAGAATTTTATGTACATAATATGTGTATACGTACACATACAAATATTTCATATTTATAATTGTAATTTTTATAATTAACGATTGTACAATTTAATTATTGACACCTTTAATTCTAAAATCAAATTTTTCGAGAATAAAAGCTTGTATAAAAGAAACTTTTAGTGTTGCAACGGACTTTCCTTCCAGTGCCGCGCAACTTCGTCACTTTCCTCGGTATCTCTACACACAAAAATTCGACAGATTGCTTGGGCGCCAGGTACGGTCAGGCCGCACCACTCAAAATAACACGATAATTAATTCTACGATAGTGACGGCTTAAGCTCGGTAACTCAGTTTCTTAATTGGCAGAGGGGCGGGATTCTTAATGCGGGGAATCGTACTCGGGGCTTCGGAGAAAAGGAGAGTCATTAAATCGGCACACTGACATATTTAAATAAAAGTTAAATAAATATATTTCATATTAGAAAATTGATTGCAGTTTCACATTACGTATTTACGGCCTCGTGACTCGGTAGATCCTCGACACTCGAGGTGTTACAACACAATTATGGTTCGATATTTATCGCTACCGAGGGGAACATATCCCGGATTATATTTCAATCGAGGAGGCGGGGGAGAAAGACATTTCCCAAATTACAAGACTCAAATACTCGACACAAGACAATCAGAGACGAAACTCGATAAATAATTAAACTAACATTTATACACAAAATTCTGGATTGTCGACTCGGTACGGCTCTCCACGGAGAGAGAGAGAGGCTGCGCAGTTCTTACTTTAATGGCGAATCTCGGTACGGGCCTCGCGTTTCGGACACTCCCGAGTGCTCGGCAACGAAAGTAATTAACAATGACATTGATAACAATCCTAACCGTGTTACTAGAGACGCGAGTCCCCGCCGAGTTCGCTCTTACCGAGACTTTGAAGTGGTGGCCTTACAATAATCTGTCGTCCGTCGGTGTCGCACGTGGTTCGCACGCCGCAGTCTCGTCGAACAGTGTACGACTCTGGGCTCACGGCACGCCGGTAGCCGGCGTCGGTGGCGCTGCGCGCGCCGCCTATAATCGATCCTGGATCCTCTGTCGACGATAGTCGATCCTTGTGGGCCTCGTTGTCCCGGTATTTTCGAAACTGCTCTCGGTATTCTTCGGAATGTTGGTGCGGATAATGTGGCTGCTCGCTGCACGTTCCGAATAATTGCTTCTCTCCTTCTCTACTGGCTGTTGACTTGCGGGGGACCCCGCCGAGAGGTGATCAGTCTCCGACGGTTCCGCTTTCCTCGGGACGGTGCCGGCGGCCCCACTGGAGCAGCCATCCCTGTCTCGAGATGTTGGTACCTTTTGATGTGCTCCTCCGCTTAACTCCGTCCGCTATCCGAGGCTGTAAAACGTATCCGGCAGTAACGGGCCCTTACGTATTTATTCTAGTTATGGACAATAAATACCTTACTTCTCCGTGTTACCCGGCGTCCCCGAGCGCACCGCTTCCACCCAGGTCGTCCACTCTTGCTGCAAATCCCGCCATCCCACGATGGCTGCTCCCTTCGATACATCAGGGCCTTCTCTGACCACTCACTTCCACTCGGTAAATCTATCGGACTTATATAACTAAAGGCGAGTCGACGAAGAAAAGTTCGTCGCTCGCCGACCCAAAATTCGTCCTCTCTCTCGACCCTTCCTCGGCCGGGCCGTGCCGGCCCTGTGACGGGCGTTAAAAACGTCACGTCACAGTGTATATTTAAATCTTTTGTTTAATTGTCTTTCAAAATGATGGTTTTTCTAATACACATTATTTATTTGTGCACTAATAATATAATGTGACGGAAGATTCAATTACAACAACAATAATTTTGAAAACTTGATCAGAGCGTTGTGACTACAGAAACAAACATGTTATTATCGTAAAACATGAAAGCGTTGATAATGTACTGGCAGTATAACACATTATTGAAAATTGACATTTTATGTAACACTAAAAATATATGTTCATTTATTTGTATTAATGCTAAGTTTTTTTTGACATAGTAGTTTTTTTGTATTATAAAATAAAAATTTAGGACATGTGTTATTTTTAAGCTAAAAGAATATGTTTTTTATTTATTACTATTAGATAATAAAATAATATTAATAATATTAACTGTTCCCTACTCTCTGTTCCTGTTTTCTATCTTCTATTCCCTGTTCTTTATTTCGTTTATTGTGCGCAACTCTTTTATTTGTGTTATCAATGATAAATATAATAGTTTTTAGGCGGCACAGTAAAAATAAAATTTCATACTTAAAAAATATAATTTATTATTCTAAATAATATATTACTCGTTTTTTTAAGTTTTAATTGTTTTTCTACTTAAAAGGGATACACACGAAGTGATAAAAGCCTTTTGGGAAAAACAATGATCAATTTAAGTATCATTCGATTCAAAACAGTAGTCATGTTAGGTATCATTTGATTCAGTTTCATGAGCAGAATTCAAATATACCATTGTTTTAGCTCTAGCTCAATTTTTACACTTGTAAACAGATAAAAAGTAAATTTTGACTTCTCCAATTTTTGACTTTTGACTCATTTTGAGCAGCAATGATATATATCGTTGAATATACATATACGTTGAATTTATCTCGGTGAGTACTTTTCAAAAATATATACATTTTCCCAAAAAACTTTTGTCACTTTGTGAGTATCTCTTGTTAGACGTTTTGAGACATAAAAAATAAATATATAAATAAATATGTGGGTGAATATTACTGTCTTAGAATAATGGAACTTTCAAATATATTGGTGTACAACTTTGCTTCCGCCGTTTTCCTATAGATGGCTTTAGCGGTAAGTAGTGGTCGAAATAAATAGATCATAGACGTCATACAATAAACTTGGGCATCTGTCAACATAACCCCATAGAAACATTAGTCGATTTGTGTCTGCATCATAAAGTTATTCTCGATTGAAAATGTCAGTTTACGAGCTAAATTCTCGTCATTTGCGGGAGGTTTTAATTTTCTGCTTCAATATGAAGAAATCTGCGGCTGAGGCTCATCGAATGCTCTCAAATACTTATGGTGAGGCCGCTATTAGTGAAAGAACGTCTCGTGAGTGGTTTCAACGCTTCAAGAACGGTGATTTTCACGTCGAAGACCGGCATAGCGGTGGAAGAGAGAAGGTTTTCGAAGATGCAGAATTGGAGGCATTACTTAATGAAGACTCGAGTCACAGTCAAGAAGAATTGGCACGATCATTGGGAGTGACTCAACAAGCAATTTCAAAACGCCTCAAAGACATGGGAATGATTCAGAAGCAAGGAAATTGGGTGCCGTACGAGTTGAAACCGAGAGATGTTGAACGGCGTTTGTTTGCTTGTGAACAGTTGCTTGAAAGGCAAAGACGGAAGGGATTTCTGCATCGCATTGTGACTGGGGACGAAAAATGGGTTCATTACGATAACCCCAAGCGCAGAAAATCATGGGGATATCCCGGCCATGGTTCCACGTCGACGGCCAAACCGAATATTCACGGCTCCAAGGTCATGCTCTGTATTTTGTGGGACCAGCTCGGCGTAGTGTATTATGAGCTGTTAAAACCGATTGAAACAATCATAGGCGATCGTTATCGAACGCAATTAATGCGTTTGAGCCGAGCATTAAAAGACAAACGGCCGCAATACAACGAGAGACACGATAAAGTGATTTTGCAGCATGACAATGCTCGACCCCATGTTGCGAAAGTGGTCAAGACATACTTGGAAACGTTGAAATGGGAAGTCCTACCCCACCCGCCGTATTCTCCAGACGTTGCTCCCTCTGACTATCACTTGTTTCGATCAATGGCACACGGCCTAGTTGACCAGCACTTCCGGTCTTATGAAGAAGTAAGAAATTGGATCGATTCGTGGATCGCTTCAAAAGATGACCAGTTTTTTCAACGCGGGATTCGTACGCTGCCCGAAAGATGGGAGAAAGTAGTGGCCAGCGATGGACAATACTTTGAATCATAAATGTATAACCAGTTTTTTACAATAAAGCCTCGAATTTCGGAAAAAAAAACGGCGGAAGCAAAGTTGTACACCTTTATTTGTTCATCTTTAGTTTGATAATTTGTTTAAAAAATAATTAAATAAGTCATTCTTTCGTGTTAACTGACGCTCTACCATTTGCGGTTTGGTTCTTACTAGTCCGTTGAAACTCTAATATTACATATTTTCACGTTTCGAGCCTTACTGAAGTCTTAGGAATATTTGTTTTTTTTTAAATATTTTATAAAAAAATTATTTATTTTTGATCAGGAATAGTAATTATGTTTTCAAGTTTTCAAAAACACAAATACACTATTTTATATTATTTGATTATTTTGAAAATCAATACTACGTTAATTTTCAAAGTTTGTAATTTATGGTTATTTTTATTTAGAAATATCTGTCATCAGAACTTATTTATCATATACTTATACTATATTTATTGCCAACAAATTAAGAAGTTATTATAAATTCTATAAATATAAGGCTCGTTTGTAATCACATATGAAAATAAAGTGTAGGAGATTTGGAGCCGTGCCGGAATTAATGGCAATTTATTTAACTTCTTCAATGTCACATCAAATAAATTTCGCAATGTATAATACAATACGCTTTTTCATTGTAGGCAATTATATTTTATATTAATGCGGGCCACGCGTGTCCTGACTGCGATGCGCGAGATTGTTTGCGCATGATCGATCAATTTAGTTTCGCGACGACAAGTCGATATTGAACCGTCGCAGAATCGTGAAGGATCAGCCGACACAATAACACCTGTTTATATTTACGCGAGTTCTCCTTGACCTACATATCTCGAGCTTATTCGGTACATATATTTCTGGCCATCCAGTATTAAAGTTAACATATTATATTAATATCGATATCGAAACGCTCTCCTATTGAATAATTAATCAGTATCATCAACTTACAATTGAGAAGTGAAAAGTGAGAATAATCTGATCGCATCCTACAAATTCAGAAGCGAGATATTTGGATCGTGAGGTCCGTATCGTGGGATATTCGATCGGATCTTGGAGTGCACGTTCACGAAGTGAATCTACAGTGCCTGATTGTGAGATTCGTATTGTAGGGAGCTTGACGCATGTGACCGTGAAAATTGTTGACGACGGTGCGCAGACTGGTTTTTTTGTCTTGTGTCAGCTTTGTGATCCAGGCTCTGTAATTATTAATTGCTTGATTGTCGCGAATTGTTAATGGCAGGATTTGAACATTGTTTGGGCTTTGTGCTACTGTGACATTAAGACAATATTTTAAGAAATTTTTATAAACTTGTGACCTTTTGACGGGTAATATTGTGTGTCTCCCGTTGTTATATCGGATGAGTAGCGACTTTTCGTGATTTGTGAATTTTGATAACGAGTTGTTGTTGTTAAGAGGATCGGGCACCTCAGGATAAATTGAACGATTTAACTCTCGTGAATTTGAAGGAGATTGCGCGACAGGTCGGAGTATCTACGAGCGGAGCGAAGGTTGAGCTTGTGGCTCAAATATTGTCCGTCGGCGAGGACAAGTGGTGGAGTGCATATGAGCGTCTCATTGATAATGATTGCACACAAAATCTATCGGCGGATTCGGAGGCGGATGCATCGAGGGAGCGATTATGTTCCGACGGTGGAGTGGCGTCACACTCAAGGGAGGTTGCAGCGGCTCCGGATGATTTTGTGTTACCGTCGGAATTGATGGCGAGGGAGCTTGAGATATTGAGACGTGAGAAAGCTCTTTTGGAACGAGAATTGAATCTCGTCCGTTGGGAAGCGAGCATGACGCCGAGTGTTGAGAGCAGTGCCAACGATCGTACCATCGATTCAAGACTTAACATACGAGTCATTAGCGATTTATTAAGTGAATTCCGTGGCGACTGCGACAATATTAAAACATGGAAGAGGCAAGTTGAACTTTTACGTGAGGCGTATCAACTAGATGAAAATTCGACCAAGATATTAATTAGTTTGAGACTGAAGAATAAGGCCTTGAGCTGGTTCCACTCAAGACCAGAGCATTTACAATTGAGTGCGGCAGAATTATTATCCGAGATATCTCGCATGTTTGATAATCGCCCTAGCAAGCTCACATTGAGGCGAGATTTGGAGAAGCGCAAGTGGCGAAGCGGCGAAACGTTTGCGGAATATTATCACGAGAAGATAATCCTTGCTAACAAAGCGTCCATTGACGAAGAGGAGCTCATTGATTGTTTAATTGATGGAGTACCGGATTATCGAGTGCGGAGCCAGGTGCGGATGCTGCGCTTTATGTCGGCGACGGATTTGTTGGACGCATTGAGGAAGCTGTCGTTGGATTTCGCGGCGAAGGGCGGCGGAGAGCGAACTGCGAAGGGGCAGCGGCCAGTACCGAAATCGCCGCGTGGCGGAGGAACGTCTACGGCAAAGGTTATCCACTGTTATAATTGCGGAGTGGCCGGACACATCTCAAAGGACTGCAAGGAGGAACAGAAGCGTGCGAAGGGCTCCTGCTTTGGATGCGGCAGTCAAGAGCATCGCGTGAAGAAGTGTCCGAAATCACGGCCGAGGGCGGGGAATACGACGAGCATGGTCCAGATGACCTCACCGAGCGCCCCGTTTATGGTACCTCTTTCGTATCAGATCGTCGAAGAGTTCAATAATAAATGTAAAATAAATGAATATGTAAATATTCGTTAGTAGCGATGATCGATTCGAGATCTCCGATTAGTTTAATTAAGAGCAATTTCGTGCCTGCTCATGTTTGTATGCCGATGATTGAAAAACAGTCTTTTTACGGTATTAACGGAGCTGAATTGAATATCCTCGGGATTTTTGAAAAGGTTGTCGAGATTAATAATATCGAATTGAAAATATACTTTTTTGTTGTACCGGATACCGCGATAACTTGTGCAGCTCTACTCGGTAGAGATTTTACTTCATCGCCGTTAATTAAAATAACATTAGGGGAGAAATTTAGTGTTTCAAAGGTAGATTTACAGGCGATGGATAACTCGAAACAAATTTTCGAAACAAATTTTCCATATTTCATATATTGACCATTCGTTGTCTGTTGCTGAAACACTGAATATTAATCCACAGCTTAATTTTAAGACAAAAGAACGCGTTGAAGAATTATATAAAAGCGAGCATGTTACCGAGACAGAAATTGTGAGACCTTGGAAGGAGATTGAAATGACAATTAATTTGACGCACGATCGGCCCATTAGATTTAGACCGCGAAGACTTTTGTTTGCCGATAAAGAAAAATTGAGACAAATTGTAGATAATTGTTGCAGAAGCAAATAATAAAACCGAGCGATGTTCTGTACGCTTTCCCAATTGTATTTGCGCGTAACATGGATGGTGAACCGCAAATATGTATCGATTATCGCGAACTAAATAAAGTATTTGTAAAGGATAATGTTCCGACCCCTCTAATTGACGACCATTTAGATAGATTGCGCGGAAAATCCTATTGTTCTAACTTTGATTTGCGGAACGGGTTCCATCACGTCGGGGTTGTCGACGGGTCAGCAAAGTATACGTCTTTTGTAATACCTTTGAGTCGATTTCAATTTTTTAAGATGCCTTTCGGATTGGCGAATGCTCCGTCTACGTTTCAACGGTACGTTAACATTTTTCGTGATTTCATTCGAGCAAATAAAATATTGATATATCTTGCTGATATATTAATTACAACGGAGAGCGTTGGCGAACACTTGAAAATTTTTTGTGCAGTTTTTAATTTGGCTCGACAATATAAGTTGCAGTTCCGATTGAATAAATGCTCGTTTTTATATCGCGAGATTGTCTATCTTATTGTTAGCTATTTGATTAGTGAGAGCGGTATTCGACCCAGCGTTGCAAACGTGGAATCTGTTGTTAATTTTTCAGTACCGCGTAATACAAGAAAAGTTAATCGATTTGTATGTCTCGCAAATTATTTCCACCGATTTATTGGGAATTTTTCGATTATTATAAAATCGCTTTGTGATTTAGTTAAGGAAAATGCGACTTTTAAATTTGATACGAAAGAAAATCGCGTATTTGATAAAGGTCGTCTTGGTAATGACTGCTATATTGTCTTTGATATCGAAGGTTTTCAGATAACTCAGCTACCGTACATGGAAACCGTAAGCGCAGATCACATAAAAATATTAACGATTAGATTTTGAAATGTGTTTATATTTTCTCTATTTATTATTGTCTTTGATTAGCGGATATACTCATTTTACGAGAAGTTGACTACCGATTTATATTTTATTTTCTTTTGTTGTTTTGCGCATTTATTGTACTCATGGCCGAGACGGCCATGTCAAGCTGGCCGAACTGTAGGCAATTATATTTTATATTAATGCGCCACGTGTGTCCTGACTGCGATGCGCGAGATTGTTTGCGCATGATTGATCAATTTAGTTTCGCGACGACAACAAGTCGATATCGAACCGTCGCGTCGCAGAGTCGTGAAGGATCAGCCGACACAATAGCACCTGTTTATATATTTACGCGAGTTCTCCTTGACCTAAAAGCTCGAGCTTATTCTGTACATATATTTCTGACCATTCAGTATTAAAGTTAACGTATTATATTAAATCCTGCTTGCTTTATTTCCTTGATATCGAAACGCTCTCCTATTGAATAATTAATTAGTATTATCAACCTACAATTGAGAAGTGAGAATAATCTAATCGCAGTCTACATCATTTAACAGCATACCAACAACGCGAAGAAAATGAACAAAGGAATCTCCTTTCAATAATCGATATGGACCGATTAACAACCGCAAGCGAAACACCTTCTGTGAATTCTGAATCCAATTCTGTGTACGACCCATAACCGTCAATAGATCTGAACGAATTTGCACAGATCATAATCGAAAGAAAAGTAATTTCTCTAGAAAAGCTTTTAGGCAGCGGCAATTTCGGAAAGATAAATCTAATTTCTTATTTTTTATATAAAATACAATAATTGTTAATTATCAAATATATCAAAGGTATATCAAGGAACTGTCAAAAATTTAGTTGACTTGGAAACAATGCCTGTCGCCATTAAGATGCTACGAAAAACTGTTTCCTCGCAAGCGCAAGAGGAATTCTTGGAGGAGGCCAAGCTAATGAGAGACTTCAATCACAAACATGTGCTAAAATTATTGGGTATTTGTTTTGACGAGAATTTACCATTGCTCATATTGGAATTAATGGATGGTTTATTGAAATATTTGAGAGAGAGTCGAACATTGCAACCGAAAGATCCGCACGCCTTGCGTTTGCAAGATTTGCTCGCTATGTGCGAAGATGTTGCTCGAGGTTGTCGCTATTTAGAAGAACAGTACATACTTTGTACATAGAGATCTCGCGTGTCGAAATTGCTTGATATCTGCGAGAAATCGCCAAAACCGTATTGTGAAAATCAGCGACTTCGGACCAGCTAGAGATATTTACATCAACGATTATTACTGCATGGTAAATGCAATACAATTTTAAAAAGATAATTATTTTTTATTTTTGCATTGTAGTGATATTATACATCATTCAGATATGATTAGAATGTATACAAAAATAGATGTATAAATGAACAAAAATATAATATAAAACTTTTTTTGTATATGTGTATAGAAAAAGAGAGTTAACTTTTAATTTTATCTGCATGTTTCTTGCAAAAATAAACGAAGTTTTTTTTCGGCAGAAGCCTTAATTGCCTTAAAATTGTGTTTTACGATAGAAGAGAGCCGGTTCCTGTTCGTTGGATGGCAACGGAATCTTTGAAGGAAGGAATATTTACATCACAAAGCGATGTTTGGGCATTCGGGGTATTAATGTGGGAAATTACATAATTGGGTCAACGGCCCTATCCTAAAATCATAGATGATAATAAAATAATAGAACATGTGTGTGCGGGAAACAAATTATCGAAACCCTGTCACTGTCCAGAGGAATTATACAATTTGATGCTAACTTGCTGGAATGCGGTGAACGATAGACCAAATTTTATGATTTGTCTCGAAACTATCGTAACTCTAAGAGAAAATAGAAAACACGATTTTGCACTCGGTGAGTATTATTAGACATGTACAAATATATGTGTTCCTTCCCTTTTTCCTCGAATAATAATAGCAACACCAGGATCTTCTTCTTGGTCTCTACGCCATTCCTCAAGATTTTCTCTTTGGAGTATAATTCGGGCAACTATTTTTCCGTTCTCGATTGAATTTTTTTCCTCTACTTTGGCACAATATTCGCAACCATAAGTCTCACACAGTCGTCTGGATAATCCATCGGCGTTTTTGTGAGATTCTCCTTTCCGATGTTGTACTTCGAAATCATATTCTTGAAGTCTCTCCAACCAACGAGCTAGTTGCCCCTCTAAATCTTTAAAGGACATCAACCATTTTAAAGAAATATGATCAGTTCTAATTAAAAAATTTCGGCCCAGAAGATAATGGCGAGAAAAGTTAATAGCGTCAATAATCGCTAATAATTCGCGGCGAGTTACACAATAATTCCGTTCAGTTTTACTAAGAACACGACTAAAATATGCAATAACCATTTCTTTCTCATTTTGTATTTGCGATAAAACTGCACCGATTCCGATATTTGAAGCATCGGTGTCTAAAATAAATCGACCTTCCCCCTTTGGGAAAGATAACACTGGGGATGAAGATAACATTAATTTTAAGTTTCTAAAAGCATTATCACATTCGTTACTCCAAACAAATTTGATTTGATTCTCTGTCAACGCAAAAAGAGGTTTAGCTATTGAAGAAAAATCTTTAACAAATTTTCTATAATACGAGCAAAACCCCAGGAAACTATGCAATTGCTTTTTAGTATGAGGTACTGGCCAATCTTTTACAGCAGTTATTTTCTCAGGATCAGTGATAACACCCTGTTCAGAAATTACGTATCCCAAATATTTAACGTTTCTTTGTAAAAGTAAACATTTTTTTGTATTAATTTTAAGATTTGCTTTTCATAATCGTAAAAATACTTCTTTAAGATTCTCAAACATTTCGAAAAAATCTTTTCCAAAAATGATAATATCGTCTAAATAAACTAAACATTTTTTTGAAATTATCCCGTGTAAGACTTTTTCCATTAGTCGCTCAAATGTTGCAGGGGCGTTACATAATCCAAAAGGCATTACAGTAAACTGCCAAAGTCCTTTACCAATTGAAAAAGCTGTTTTCTCTTTGTCTGAAGGACGGATTTTCAACTGCCAATACCCACTTTTCAAATCAAGCGTAGAAAACCAAGAGTTACCTGATAATTTATTCAAAATATCGTCGATTCGAGGGAGGGGATAGGAATCTTTTACCGTGATATTGTTGAGTTTTCGATAATCGATACAAAATCTGAGAGTTCCATCTTTCTTTTTAACCATCACTGCTGGAGAAACCCAAGGACTTTGTGATTCCTCGATAATTCCTTCGGTTTTCATCTCCTCCATAATTTTATCAACTTCCTCCCTCATCTGTAAAGGAATCCTACGGGGTGCCTGTTTAATGGGGAGAGAGTCTTTGACATTTATGACATGTTCAATAACACAATTCCCAGCAACAATATCACAAGAGAATAAATCTTGAAATTCGTGTAAAAAGTAAATAAGAGTTTCTTTTTGAATTTCTTGTAAATGAATAGAGCTCCTTTCAAAAAGTTCATTTAAAATAGACGGGATTTTCTTTGAAAAATTTTCCATTCGTGAACATTGAAAATCTTTTTCAAACGTAGATTCATTAAAAGCTTCATTAAAAACATTGTCTAAATTAATTATCTTAAGAAAATCAATTCCAAGTATACATTGATCATTTATTTCTGCAACAAATAAAGGAATTTCAACAGAATAATTTCCAATTTCGATCTTTACTTTTACCAAAAATTCGATTGAAATTTTCTCTCCCGTCGGATATTTCAAATTAATATTTTTAGCTCGAATTTTTTCAAGATTCTCTTCTACCAATTCACTATTTAATATCGAAACGTCGGAGCCCGTATCTATCTTAAATAAACAACTTTTTCCATTTAATTTTCCATAATACGAGAAATAATTTTTCTGTTGGATTCTCTTAATACTACATTCTACAAAGTCAAGAGTCGGGGTATTATCTGTGAAAGTCGAACTTTCCCCGAAAAGTTCGACTAATTCGAGTTTCCCTTTTCGTCAAGACACTGAAAACGAAGATGTCCGGTCTTTCCGCAAGACCAACATTCCTTCTGTTTAGAGGAAAAATTATTCGCTATCTCTTTCGAATTTTTCGAGAATTCGTCCTTCTTTTTCTCCGCGTAAGTTCGCGCGTCGTTCCTCTCCGCCTTTTGATAATTTTGCCGTTCAAAATTCTTATTAAACCTCCCGTTATTTCCGAAATTTTCTCTTTTCCGATCGTAATTTTCTCCTTGAATAATTTTAATAGTCTTTGCTCTTTCAATAGCCAAATTTAAGGAGGTTATCCCCTCCAATTGAAGAGTTCTTTTTACAAAACCGTCTAATAAAGCAGAAACAAATTGAGCGCAAGCAATTTTATCGCGGACCGCGAAAGGACATTCAGGATAGGCGAGTCGCGATAATCTTTCGAGTTCGGCCCCATATGAAGCGAAATCTTCCCCGAATCTTTGTTTCCTACTTGTGAAGAGAGAATAATAATTTTGTGTCAAATTCCCTTACCCAAAAAGCAACTCTAATTTTGATCTTAATTCCGCGAAGGTTATTTCTTCAAAATTCTCGACATTTTCTAATACGGTTCGCGCCTTTCCCCTTAAATTCGCGGTGAGAGTAATCGTTTTCGTTTTATCGTCCCAGTTATTTGCGATCGCTATCAAAATAAATTGAGAGAGGAACTCCCGCAGCGGAACTTTTCCGTCGTATACATCGGGCTTTAATTTAAAGCCCGTTTTCGCGCGGAAATCGTAATTCGGATCACCCGCGATAATCACGGCACTCGCGGTACTCGCGCAAGCTCTAGGATCGTTTTGCGTGTCTCCGCAAGCTCTATTACTAGAAGGACTTAGCTGTTGGTTTCGCTGCGAAGAAATTCTCTGTTCGAGTCGACGCAGCTGGTCATCCTTCTCTCGAAGAAGAGCTTCGAAGTGAGCCTGTTGTTGCTCTCGCTCTGCACGCATTTCTCGAAGTTCTCGTAGCGCGGTTTGCAGCGTATCCGTCTCGGAAGAAGTCTCGTCAACAGCCACTCGAGATCGCGTTGTTCTCGGGTTTTGCTGCGTTGTCATTTCGTTGTTGAAATTAACCTCGTTGGTCTTCTCGGTTTATCCCGGACGAGCCCCCAAAATGTTGCGTCCTCCGGACGCCTCTTACAATCCTCCCGAGATATCTCACTCACACAAGCACTCTCACTCGCGCGCGAAATAAATCAAGACACGGTTGTGAACAGATTGGTGTTTAATGGAGTGACGACCCTTTGAGATACAAATAGAAGAAGTACAATTAATATTGGGAAAGTTATCTGAGGTCTCGTAACGTCAAAACGGTATGACAGACCAAGACTCCAGATGGTGCCGGAAAACAAACGAAAGTCCGAGGTTGTTTATCAACAACCCCCTTGACGACGATCTCCCGGAAACGTATACGGGGTGATCCCGAGGATGAGGATGCAGATCCGAGGGGGCGCAACAATATATATGTATATAAATTGTGATCGTAATTATTTCTATAATTATTTATGCATGGAGCAAAGTCATAGCATATAGCAGTAATTTGTCGATATAATATTGATTAAGAAATATTGTAAAAATAATGCTTTTACATTAGTTCATTTCATAATACATTTTATTTTAATACATGTATTGTTATTAGAAATTATATTTGTTTCACTAATATTAAAACATGATTACTACGTGATTAGATAGATTATAATATAATGATAATTCTAATATAATGTGATAATTATAATATAATGATAATATTGTTACGTCCCCAGACTCACGGAAGGAAGAGTCGAAAGGAAGGACGCAACTAAATTTATTTCGAACGACGGCAGACTATCCGTCTGTTCGACCCGAACGAACGTGCTTAGGCCCAAGTAGGTCAACGACCGCAAGGCAGTGCTGCATATTTGCTGACGCGACAACCACTTTGCTGCCAGTAGAGGGATGGAGAGGAAGTAATCTGGAAGCGCAAAGCGCACTGAAAGAATGAGAACACACTCGCACGTATAATTAGACGCTCAGCGGGTGGCGGCTTCGAACATAGAAGAGGACAGATATATATATTTTGCTCTCTATTAGAGTTAGGAATTTCGAGCGAATTTGGAATATTGGCGATGGCTAGTCGAATGCGATGCAATATGTGAAAAAAAAAATATATAAAATATAAGAAATATATTTAATATTATAAAATATTAATAAGAGAAAAAATATATTTTAAATATATATATAATATAAATAATTCACTCACAATTTAAAATTTTAATTAAAAACAATTATTAATTAATAATGATTATAATTAATAATTATAAGTATATTTAAAATTTTTTAAATCCATTCTTGGCCCATATATACACCTTTTTATTAAAAAAGATTTCTTATCTTTAAAGAAATAATTGTAATAAAATAATATTTAAATTTATAAATATTGTTAAAGATTTAATTTTTTTATTTTCTATTTTGTATTATATAATGTACGACGTACATATTGTTGCTCAACGGAAACCGCGAGAAGGTGGTGGTTTCTTCCGTCAAAAAATTTAAAATATAATATATTGGGAAATGTCAACATTATTTAAAAAAAAATAAAATAATAAAATAATAAAATAATAAAAATAAATGAAAAATGAATAAAATAAATAGAAAAATAAATAAAAAATTAAATTAAATAAATAAAAACTTATATAAAAAATTAATAAAATAGAAAAAAGTAATAAAAAATCAATTAATTAGTTAACAAAAGCTCAATTGCTTCCCAATATATTTAAACATATAAATATGTTCCGTGTGTGTGTGTGTGTGTGTATATGTGTGTGTACAATTATATGCATATATGTATATATTTGCATATAATTGTATACATACATATACGGGTGTCCCATTTTAATCTATCACCTTTCGTAACTTTGCAGGAAGCGATCGTAGAGATCATGTGTTTTCTTTACACCAATTAATTGGTCTTAATATTCTGTACATAAAAGTATTACAATAAGATTACGGAAAAGTGAATGTTTCACAAGATATTTTATATTTCATGTTAAAATACTGTAAACTTTAAGTCTCAAAGTACTTAATAAAAAATAACTCATATATAGGGTTTTGGAAAGCTTTCGAGGTAAGCTACAATAATATGCAATGAAAAATAGGGGATTCCATTTAAGAAATTGAAGGTGACCTTCATATGACCTTCAAACAACTATCCAAGGTCAAACTAATGACACCATCTTATGTCCCCCTCCAAGTCAAAAAACTTTTGTATGAAACATTTTTCTCTACGATCGCTTCCTGCAAAGTTACGAGGGGTAATAAATTAAAATGGGACACCCGTATATATACACACACACACGCGCGCGCGCGCGAAACATATTTATATGTTCAAATATATTGGGAAGCAATTGAGTTTTTGTTAACTAATTAATTGATTTATTATTTTCATTTATTTTATTAATTTTTTATATATATTTTTATTTATTTAATTTATTTTTTATTTATTTTTCTATTTATTTTATTCATTTTTCATTTATTTTTATTATTTTATTATTTTATCATTTAATTTTTTTTTTTTTTTTTAAATAATGTTGACATTTCCCAATATATTATATTTTAAATTTTTTGACGGAAGAAACCACCACCTTCTCGCGGTTTCCGTTGAGCAACAATATGTACGTCGTACATTATATAATACAAAATAGAAAATAAAAAAATAAAATCTTTTACAATATTTATAAATTTAAATATTATTTTATTACAATTATTTCTTTAAAAATAAGAAATTTTTAAAACTATATATATATATATATATATATATATATATAGCTTTGCGACAAAGTTTTTATCAATTTTAACAACAATTTTCTTGCAAACATTTGTCTTGCTTCGTCTTATTTAAATATTTAGAGTAAGTTTACGGCAAAACTTTTTGTCACATAATGCTACAAATAATGGAGAAAGTCTTGTCGTAAATTTTACTCACAGATGAGAGCAAATAATGTTATCATGATGAAACACAAATTTACGTCAATAATAGCAAATTTTGCTATATACGGTATGATAACAATTTTGCGACAAAAATGGAGTAAATCGTGCTATGCACGGTGTGACAGACAATTTACGAAAAAAATAGAGCAAAGTTTGTTCTGGGGTACGACGAGACGCAATATTCGTGTAAATAACAGAGCAAGTCTTGTCGTGCACGGCGTGATAGCAAATTTGTGGCAAAAACAGGGCAAGGTTTGCTCTGGCACGACGAGACACAAAAGTTACGCAAATAACAGAACAAACCTTGCCATGCATGGCATAATCACGTGCCACGTGCGGCTGCGCACGCATTTAATGCGCGCTACTAGGCATGCGCGAATCTTTGTCCTATAACCTCCAACTGTTATCACGACTTCTTCCTAATTCAACCACCGTGAGTGCCATAAGGTTATCGCAGAGGATACAATTCAAGAAGATTTTATGAAAGAAACTTTTGAGACGAGCTTCCGAGTTCTTCTGGTTATCGCAGAGGATATAATCTTGTACAGATTTTTGGAAGACTTTCGAGATGAGTATGAAACCAGTTAAATATTCTGTTTCGCGTAAATGTTTTTTTTGACCGGTTATCTGCAAGGCAACGAAGACGAATTGCCTTAGAAATTAGAGATACTTTGCATTTAAATCTTGCACAAGATTCTGTTACGCCTGAACAGCCGGATAATGCTGCTTCTTCTATTCACGTTAACGATTCCTTTCGAACAGACGAAGTTTCTTTTACGGACGATGTTGCTAACAATATCTCTAATATTACGTATACTGATAATATCGATAATTATATATTGTCTATTAGTAATGACAGTGAAAATTCCACTTCCTTATTTCTCAGTAGTATTGACGAAACATTTCAAGATCGTTTGGCTGCGTGTTTTGTTAATAATAATTTTACACATGTACAATGTAATAACATTTTATCTCTTCTTCGAACACACACATGCTTCTCTTCGTTGCCAAAAGATGTTAGAACTCTCTTAAAAACTCCACGTACACCTGTTGTCATATCCAAAGTAGATCCAGGAAAATATATTCATTTCTCTCTTGAGGCAGAAATTATTAAAAACGTTATCACGTCTTCCTTCAGTAATAGTACCACATGAACTAGAAATCGATTTTAATACTGATGGATGTAGTTTAGATAGAGTAGGAAGTCATCACATCTGGCCAATCCAATGTAGACTTGCAAATGTTAAATATACAAGGCCAATAATAATTGGAATATATAGTGGTGTTGCGAAACCGCATGATCCTAATTTATTTTTTGAAAAATTTGCTACTGATGTTAACAATATAATAAGCAACGGTGGTATAGATTTTGCTGGCAATAAGGTACCAATACATTTAAGATGTTTTATAGCCGATGCACCAGCTCGTGCTTTTGTTTTTAATCATAGAGGTCATACATCTGGAAATCCTTGTTCGAAGTGCAAAGTTTCTGGTTTACGATGTGAAGGCAGATATACATTTAGTGGTATTAATCATTCTCTTCGAACAAACGAAGAATATCTAAGGTGTATAGATGAAGATCATCACAAAGATGGCAAAAGTCCATTGTCAATGTTACCCATAAGTATGGTTTCACAAGTTCCCTTTGAATATATGCATCTAGTATGCTTGGGCGTTATGAAGAAACTTTTCAAAAAGTTTTCTTTTCAAAAAAGTCACTTTTAAAAGTCACATATTTCTTTCCTCTCTATGTATATGTATAAAGAATGTTCATAAAAATAGAGCAAAACTTTACATACGTTACTATTAGATATATATTATAGATTTCCATATTGCAGGTGTTACTGTTAGCTGAGAACTCCCAAAACGAAATTGATGCTGTTCAACTTGTCTACAATGACACCTTGAATGACCAAATGAACGATGAAATTCAAATAAACGTTTCCGCAAGTCATGCCAGATTTGAAACGAGCAGCACGGCAAGTAGGCTCACACGTACGCCGCGACTTCATACCCCCACCATTATTACTTGGCGAGTAGACAATGTTGCTTTACTTCACACGTATTTAGGCGGCGGAAAAATTGATGCCATCTATTGCAGAATTATGATCTTAATATGATTAATTTTATAAATTAACAGTTAGTTTTAAATCTTAATGTTTAGGAATTATCTGTTATGTTTAAATTTCTAAAATTTCTTTCAAATAAAATAATTATGGACAAATATAAATATTTGTAAGTTATAAAACAAATATAAATATAAAATAATATATTTATAAACTAATATATTTATATATATATAGATAATATATTTATATTTGTATTTGGGATAACGTTGAGATCTTGGATGAGGAACCGTTTCTAAGGAAGAGACTTGTTTCAGAGATGCTGTTTATCAGGCGCCAGATAAATGGCCTAAACCGACAAGATGACACAGAGTGTCTAAGTCAAGCATATATATCTGTTGTGACAAATATGCCTCAAATTTCTTGAAAGACGGTCTCCGTTTAGTTGTTATCGAATTCCTTTAGAGAGCCATAAATCATTTGTAACATTAATCTCCATACATCGTATGTTTGAGAGAGGGAGATAGAGAAAGGGGGGGGGGAAGCGAGAGGAAGGGGGGACAGTGATAGAGGGAGAGAGACGGAGGGGGGGAAAGGGAGAGAGAGAGAGTGGAGAGGGAGAGGGAGAGAGAGAGAAGGAGAAATAAATTCCACACATTGTTTGACATTGACTTCGATAACAGGCTAGGAACCGTGGTAGGGCGCCTTATAAATAGCATCAGAACGAATATCTTCTTCACTCGTGCGTCGGGCGCGTCCGCGTACGGTCGTGTGAACGTGCGATGGATGAGTGTGTGAGTAAGAGTGAGCCCCCTTTCGGAAATTCCTCACTATACTCGTCATTAGAGTCCACTTTGTGTGCGTACCTCATGACATATTATGTCACTTTGTCTATCTAATGGGATATCGATAGGGGGGGCTCACGGCTTTTGCGCTACGTGCGGTAGTATGTAGATTCCCCATTATTATTTATTGTATTAAATTTACTGAAGAAGGTCCAAAGAAAGGACCGAAACGTTTAGATTCAATAAATTTGTTTTTCCAACAAGTTTGTTTTTAATATTTGCGTACCTACACCCTACGCGTGGCTCCATATAGCCTCCTTTTGAATTTGTAATTTATTTATATTTGTCTATAATTATTATATACAAGATTACAAAGATTAAAAATCAAAATATATAATGAATAATTCGAAGGATCAAGATTTTAAATTAATTATATTGATTATATTAGGGTCATTATATAATTTTACAGGTGTCAATTTTCCCGTCATCTAAATGCACATGAAATAAAGTACAATAGTCTAAAGCCTTGTGTCCATGATACTAGAACTCGGTCCGAGTTCTAGTATCGTGGACACAAGGCTTAAGGGTCGGCAGGCGACCCAGGCAAACTCCGAATTGATGTTGGAGACCTCACGCGGTGACAACGCGAAACTCCGATTTCAGTGTTGCCAACGCTGAGAAACGAACTCCCAGGTTCTATGTAGTGGTGTATGTATGTACACGTACACACACCATTGCATTGCTCACGCGGACGCACGGTAGAGAGACAAGGATCGATAATCACGTTATCCTTGTTCCTCTACCGTGCTGATCACGTGCTCATGCTACACGCGAGATACGGCCTGAAAATGCTTTCTGGCCTTCCGTAGCAGAAGGCAGTAACGTAGCAAGGCTAATAAGCACCCACGTTTTGTAAATTTTATATATGCTTATGCACATATGTGCGTATATTATATATAAATATATATATATATATATATATATCACTAAAAATTATATGTATGTTTTATAATTGTCTAATGATAAATAATAACAGTAGCATAATTGAGAGTGAATTAGTATACAATATATGTTAGACACGGGTACTTTAGACTTGACAATTTATTGCTTATACTTTTTTATCGATACTTTATGTATAGTCAGCGCGATAGAGAGACAAGAATAAGAGAACGAATATAAATTATCATTAGCTTGTAGCAATCATAGATTGACGAATATGTTGATTATTCTTCATTTCTTTTCGATTATTGATGTTATTGTATAATTTGCTCCATAAATACTTATAACGTGAAAAAACTTATGTCGAGTAATGTATGATGGCTCAATGCAAGGATGTTCAGTGTATCACCCAGTAAACTAGAGTTCAAATCAATATCAATTTTTTAATAATATATTGCAATATAGAAAAATTATAAAAAAAATATATTTCGGCGATTAATTTAAACATTTTTTGAAAATATTTTAATTATTTTACTACACACACTATATAAATGCAAAATAATTCAGAAAATAAATTTAAAAAATTAATAATAAAAATCAACATACCAGCTATTTGTGTGTGTGTGTGTGTGTGTGTGTGTGTGTGTGTGTGTGTGTGTAGCTGCAATTGATTTATTACTTGATTTATTACTTGACATTAATTTATTTACGGAATTATTTTGCATTTAATATATATAGTGTGTGTAGTTGTAAAATGATTAAAATATTTTCAATATAAAAATTTTTAAGTTTATCGCCTTAAAAAATATATTTCTATGATTTTTCTATATTCCAATATATTACCAAAAAAATTGATATTGATATATTTGAACTCAAGTTTTCTACGAGATTGAATATTCTTGCATTGAGCCATCATACGTTACTCGTAAGTTCTTACACGTTATAATAGTATTTATGTAGCAGAGAGAAAGAGATAAGAGAGAGATTATACAATATAACATCAATAATCGAAAAAAAAATCAAGAAGCTTGTCATATCTGTGTTTGTGTGTATATATATAAACTTATATATTATATATTTTATAAATAAGTTAAATATTATATGCAGACAATGTACAAGATGTTCAGTTTGTGCCATAAAGCTCAAGCTTCAATCAATAAAATATTCCAATGAATATATATAATCAACAATTATTTTTATATAATAATAAGTATTTGAATATATAAAAATATTTTAAAAAATTTGTTTAAGATTATTTTAAAAAGAATATTTAAAATATTTTTTTAATATTTAAAATATTCTTTTTCTCAATTAAAAAAAATATTTTTTAATATTTTTATATATTTAAATATACTATATACTATAATATAAAAATAATTGTTGATTATTATATTGGATTATTAATTGATTGAAGCTAGAGCTTTTAACATGGCAGTAGCGTTGTTTTTTTTATTTTTTTTTTTTACGTGGGGGAAACCTTCAAAAGGCACCCCGGTTTTCCGGGGTAGTGTGAGATTCTTACTCACTAAAACCCCCACTGTGCATACGTTACCTGCTGCAATATAATGATTGACGTTGATTCAATGGTATCCACACCTCTTCATTGAAAGTGATCCGTCCTTCAGACGTCTCCAAATCTATCTGCAACAACAAGCAACTCTATGCTGCATACATAGATTAATATCAATATAATTATAATAAAATAAATTATTCATTATAAAATCTGCAAGGAAAACAATGTCAATTATATAATATTAAAATATCAATTACTTATAATAAAATCATAACTTTTTGCGCTTATCGGAAACACAACAATAGAAGCGCTACAACATATTGTTACATATTCTTATCCCGAAAATCGTTATATATAAATATTTAGTACAAAATATTGAAAAAAATATGTAATATAAATATAAAAATATAATATAAATAATAAGAAATGTAAAAGTATGATATATGCAATTTTTTCCAATGCAATCAAACTTCTATTAATTATATATTTGATTGTATTATTTTTGAGATCTTTTCTATTTTAAAGTTTTAAATGCAGTACGATTACTCATCTCATGGGATAAAGATATATAATAATATGTATACAATATACAGTAAACAATAGCAAGCAATGTACATATAAACATACATTTAAATATCTAATATCTTTTCTATAATTTGAAGTTAATAAAAATTTAAATTAATGTAATTGCTATTGTTTCTGTACATATTTAATAAACAACACGAATAAATAATTCGAGTGGATCGCAATTTAAACTAAGTTAAATGATTGCGTCGCAAAGTGACCTCAACCATATTATGGGAAGTATACTGTATAAAATATTTCTTGTTATTTTACATGCAACTTTGTTTATTATGTGTTTCTATACTTGTAGCTTGTAATTTGTTTAATTTTCATCTACCTATTACTAAATATTTTTGAAAATAGTACATTGCAAAACAAAACCTATCTGATATTAACACTTTGCGACGCAATCACCTCAGTTCAAATTGCGATCTAATTTGCAATGCACTATTTTCAAAACAAAAGTATAACATAAAATTTAATTGTCATAAATAAATTTAATATTACATATATAAAATATAGAATGGGCCCCTCCAACGCCCATTCCCGTGAGAACGCAACCAATATTCTTTTATCGTCTCTCCGAGATTTTTATGTTACTATATGTTCTATACAATGACGATTGCAGATAACTTCTACCATCTTATTTTATCATTGTTTATTTTTGCATAATGGCAGCAATAAAAGCTTACAAAGATGGGTTAAATAATGAAAAATATTAATTCGGAAAAGGCAATAATTTGTTGCTTTCTAGAATTTTAATTAAATGACGTCTCATGCATTTTACGTCATTGGAATATTTTTCATTACAAGGATTTCCTTTCAAGGCTACAGTTGTAGCGAAAGCCGCAGCATAAATTCCACAAGAGGTGCAATCCGGTTGTGTTTGCACTTCTTCGAAAATTATATCATATTCGTTTATCTTGGGATAACGAAGGCGAATATATTCTTTTTCTTTAGCATGCAATTTATCGTACGTAGTACCAGGTATGCTGTCGTACACGTGAAGTTTGGTGCCATCAAAATAAATGCATCGCCAATGATCTGTGCAATTTCCGCCAATAATTTGTAAGCTTTTATTGCTACGACTAGCTTCACTTATGTGCGGGTATTCTAAATATAACACACTTTGTGTTTCAAAGCAAGAAGTCTCTCTTACAATGCGTAAAAATAAATCTAACGATTCATCATTTAATTTACTATCTATGGGCAAAACATTATTCTTTACTAATGAAAGAGAAGGTATCACATCATCTAACATTTTTCTTAGTCTTTTTATGTCATCCTCAGTTACATCTCGTTTTTCATTCGAGTAATCAGTTATAATGCAATCGTCATCTTGCTCTATTTCTGGAATAGCAACAGTGGTAGTAGTGCTTTCGATAACACTTTCCACTTTTATGTCATTTTTCCGAGCCGCTTGTGCTTCGATGACATACTGCGGTTCCCGAATAGGCATATTTCTTGCTACTCTACTATCTATTATTTCAGCAACCAAGCAGTCCTCGTAGAATCGTTTAAGCAGTGCTGACATTTTTGTTTCCCAAAATCTATCATCACGCTCGACAATCGTGTACTTCAATCCAAAGGGTGTCCACACAGCAAAAATGCAATACTTTCTTTGCGTTATGTGGAGTTGTCCCTGCACTTGGAAGTAGTACGCGTGTCTTTGATTCATTCGAGTGTCATCCGTTTTATCAAATATTCTATAAATATGTGAAATCTTATTGAGCATTGCAGTGATAGGAGACACATGCCGCGCCGCATAAGGACATTTAATCTCAACGATAGTATCGTCTCCGACAATGCCGTCAGGCGTCGCGGCAAGATATAGGATAGTTTCATCTATAAATATACCACAATTATTAATTTCTATCCCTAATTCCACCTGCAATTGCTCTCGTGCCATCATCTCTTTTTCTTTACCCCACTCAACAGCCGCGCCCGTCAATCGAGGAGGATAAAGAATTGCTTTCACAAGATTTTGGCACGAAGTTGTTTCTCTTCTGCTACAAACTTTTCCAAAGTTTGAAGCAGTGAGAAGATTTCGCCGTACGTTGTGCCACTCTGGGTTTTCATGCTGATCCCGTGTAGCACACTCCAATACAGCACAATTACGTTGTTGCTCTAATAACATTTCATAATGATTAAGTCTCAGCTGTTCGTACATATTACCTTCGATATCTGGCCGTTCTACATTTGGTCCATAATCTTTATCAGCCGTTATTTTAGCGGAAAATTTAGATTACGAACAGAGAGACCTAATTCTTTCGCCGCACGTGTTCGTTGAAGTTGGTTGGCATTTTTTTTTTATATTTCTATTTTCAATAATTTCTGTTTGTGTGGGTGGTTTTTTATCTATCGCACGACAAACAGAACTTAAGGCTCGCGAAGTATTATATTGCACTACGGATGCTTTAACGCGTGTCTGATAAGAACCTTTCATGGCATAATGAACGCGCTTGCCACCAATAAATTTACTTATAATTCCATTACAACTTTCAACGGAATTACTAGTAAATTGATATAGTAAACTATCGGCATTTTCTATAATGCGTTTCATAGCATTTTCTACTTTTTGTAATAATCCTGCACGTTGTAATTGGGGCACAAGATTTTGCTCGCCTTCTTTCTGTTGTCCATTACAGAAATATTGAAGCGAAGCACAATCTTTATGTTCACCAAATACATGGCTAGGTATATTATTTAAATCTTTCATTAATTCTAAAATTTTTGTTTGCCAACTAACTTCACGATTGCGGCGAAAGGTGACAGCCTTGACCACAGCGTTTCGAATTTTCATAACGCTGTGCTCAACGACCTTCTTTAATTTTGATATATTTCTACTACCGGTACTACCTGCTTCACGTATTTTATTACAAAGATTGCGGAGAAGATGATTCGTGCATTCAATCTTCTCCACAACAATATTTGGATACGGTGGAAAATCTCTCAATTTTTTTAATACGTTACTATCACCGTCACCGATATATTTATTATAAATAAGGCCATGCATTTCTAAACTAAATCGGAAGCCTTCGAGGATTATATCACTTTCCATACTGGTGGAGCTCTGATTACTTCCCCAATTTTTAAAACATGTATGCTCTTTTGCTACTACATTAATTTTAGCTGCTCTCGCGCAGACAATACAATATTTATTACGGACACCAACAAATAACACTTTTTTAGAATGATATCTCGTAATAATAGCTGCTCTGGATGGAGAATCGTAACTACCAGTACGGTAGGATCTCTTCATCCACGAGCCGTCTGTTATCATGGATACCCGCATATACATGCGGAATGCCGTCTATGACATCTCCTCTTTCGATTGCCAAACGTTTTTCCTCTTCGCCAGCCACGCGCATTTCTTTTTCCGCGGCGGCGGCGAAGGCTTCCGACATTTCATTATGATGTCTTATATATTTTTTATTATCCATGCATGGAATATCTACAGCAGCAAGAAGTTCTTCAAGCTGCTTATGACCAGTCCCTGTCAATATAGTACCGGATACGATACCACTATTGACATCCAATATTCTGTCATCTGTCGGTTCACTACAAAAGTCGAATGACCTGTTACACATTCGACATATGACAGAAAAATTGCTTTTCAGACCGTCAGACTTCTTTTCGCGTAATACAAGATCAGCGAAACGACATTCGCCGAGCCAATGAGTGGATATTTTCTGCAATTCAGCAAAAACATGTCCAAAATCGACGATACGTCGTCCACTAATCTCTTCAGAATACAAGCGATATGCGTCAATATTCTCATCAGAATGCAAAACAATATTTTCGATATCTTCATTGTCTTCAACGTTTTCAACATTTTCGACGACTTCTATATCTTCGATATTGCTTTGCATTGTATTTTCCGATTCCGTGCATGCATCTGCAGAATTTTCAAGAAATGTATTCAACGACTGCGGTGTGAACGCATCATTATCTGTCATCACATTTCTCTCATCTGTATATGCGTGCGGCTCGTTCATCGACAAACTTGTCAAATTTTTACAAAATTCACGAACGTCTGATAATGATCCTACAGATGAATCATCATCATCTAAAATATTTTTTTCCGATTGAAACTTTTGTGTCGCGCATGCATCGACAGATGATTGAGAAAATGTTTCCATAAAAGATAATGATGTCAACGTGTCGTTATCTACATTTCTGTTATCCTCGCATGCATATAATTGGTGTGATTTACCTGGAATTTCCATACCCGATACGCATTCCAATGATCCTTTTCCGGAGTCCTCAATTCTTTCTTCAATCACGAAAGAATTGTCACAAGAATTCCTGTCACTTGCTTGTCGCATAGACGCATTTTCTGTGACACAGATAAATGCTTCGCCGACGTCATTTTCTTATTAGTATATTTTGGCATAATGTATATATTGTATATGCCTAAGTAATACTAATAATACAAGAAAATTATACACAAATAAAAATAAATACTATAATAAATACGGAACCTCTCTCAATACTATATGTACATACACTGTACTTTACAATACTAAAGGCACTGTAATAAAAAGTACATAGAAGTAACATTGATACAATAATGCATGAAACAAATACGAGTTGTGCTATCAACGCTGCAATGTCAACGCACCAATCACGGCACTTTATTGGTTGTGCGATTGTAAGCGATATAATTGCATTCGATAGTACCTTGCAACATGGCGAATCGCGAGCATGGCGAGTAATTGTTCTTTTTATTTATGTATACATTTATATATATATGTATATGTGTACATACGTACATTATATACTATTTACTTATTCAATTCCATATTTAAATGAAAAACATAAATTATTTATATATAAAGATTATTGTAAGCAATGCATCTTTCGAACCTATGATAACCTACAATAACGTAGTTCAACGCATATACATATATATAAATATGCTTTATATATATATATAATTAACATATTACATTATATATATATAATTCATTTTCTTTTGCAGCAATACCGATGCCTGCACCGGCCGCGGTCGTGCCGGTTAGGGATCTAGTGCTGCCCGGCCACGTGCTGCCCGGCCACGTGCTGCCCGGCCACGTGCTGCCCGGCCAGGTGCTGCTCGGCCAGATACTGCCCGGCCACGTGCTGCCGGGCCAAATATTGCACCCTCGTTCTTTTAATGTCAGAACGGCGACCACAAACCGTAAGTATATTTTCATCAAATATATTTCTTTATTTTATTATACAACATAAACACACACAAACGCATACAACACACATATGTATATATGTATAATAAAATAATAGAAAATGTTTATATCGCTTCCATCCTCCCGCCCACTCTCTGTCTTTCTCTTTCTGTCTCATCGTAACACTGATACTAATATAATAACTATCAAAAAGAAAACAAATATTTGTTTGATAGTTTTCTTTTTGATAGTTATTATATTAGTATCAGTGTTACGATGAGACACAAAAAGAGAAAGACAGAGAGTGGGGCGGGAGGATATATATATATGTATACATTGTTTTTCATATTATTTATAATTTTTTCTTAAAAATAGGGATAATTATTTAATATATATATATATATATATATATATATATATGTGTGTGTATATATTTATAATTATCTTTATTATTATTAAAAAATTTTAAATAATATGATTGCAAAAAATATATATTACACAAACTAATACATGTTTTCTTTATGATAATATTATATATTAAAACAAGGTTAAGATTTTATTGACCAACACTGACTAAGAAGTACTCTGCGTTTGATACCACTGCTT